>NC_040041.1:6285978-6502491 GCF_003713205.1 Coffea eugenioides
ATGAAGGGAAGATCTTCTTTGCTCCAACTTACAAGTACTCACACAACTCTGATTCCTACGCTGGAGAGACTGTAAAATCTAAGAAAAAGAGGCGAACCCCAGCATGGTTTGTATCCTTCCCATTTTTCCTTCGCATTTAAAAACAAATAATGGCATAAAAGAATTTGATGACACATCAAATCAGCATTTTCTTGATTTCTAGATTTATGGACTTCAGGTGTGATAGAATATTGTGGCGTGGAGATGGGATTGAGCAGTTATCTTATATTCGGGGAGAATCCAGATTTTCAGATCATAGACCTGTATGTGCTGTATTTGCTGTAGAGGTGGAGATGAAGAACAAGCAAGCAAAGTTTAGGAAGGGCTTTTCATGCACAGGCTCAAGATTGGGCTTTGAAGACTGTATACCTATGAGGCATAGCTTTTATGACTCACCTCAATTGTAATATCTGGTAGATTTTTAGGTTCTTGGGAAATTGTAAGGCAAAAGCTTCGTATGATATACTCCTACAAGCATAAGTTGATAGTCAATGATCCAATGTAAAGAATAGATTAAAAGATACTTGGGAATATTTATCATCCAAATATGTGACCAAGTAAAAACAAACCTTCAAAGATTAAAGCGAATAACAAAGCAAGAAACTTATGAAGTAGGAGAAAAAGGTACACAAAATATGTAATAAAGAAAGAGAAACACCAACAGTGTAACACTAAAATAAGTCTTGCAGCACAGGGCTGTAATATGACCAGAAGCTGAAAATGACCACTTGTACTTAATGATATGACAAATCCCAAATCGAAGTTGCATTTTCTTGTGGAACTGGACTTTCTTCTGATGGAATCAAATTTAAGTCCATGTTTCCATATGCATCATGATCCAAAGGAAGCTGTCCAATTTCATCATGATACGTATCCATCCAATCATGTTGGCTGGTCACCCCATGATGATCATCATTAACCATTACTTGATCTGCTGTGAACAATACTTGTCCTTCAGGAAATGGTTGATGGTAGATTGAAAGACCAACCGGAAATGAATTAGATTCTTGAGATTTAATGTCTGCATCATTCTTTTCACCATCACTCTTGCGGTAAATGCATGTTTTTTCATGCTCAGACCTAGAATTCTTGTCTGAAAATCCAGAACTTAGATTACTTTGTGGACAATCAGAGTTCTGGCAAGCAAGCAAACTATCCAAAATCACCTCACATTCAAACATGCACTTCCTTTTCTCACTTGCTGCTACACTTGCCAAATTAAGGCCCTCCTCCTTTTCCTTTTCTTGATCATCTTGCTCGGATGGTGAAATCTTCAGTGCTTTCTCAGTCAATTTCGAAAGGGCTTCCTCTTGATCAACAATTCTGGACCAAGTAGAAGTATCTCTGGCTGTCATTTTATCTTGCAAGCATTTAGACTGCCTCACCAACCTCCTCAATCGGTTAAAATCTGGAGCCATATGCTTAATATATAACAGAAGCCAAAACGCTCACCTTCCATGCCTTTTTAAGGTCATGAGGCTTCTTATACGGTGGTGCGCCTTGTTCTTGCGCCATCCCCTGATCACCCCACCAGAGTTCCTTCCCGGTAGGCCACCACGGCGGTGGCAAACCATTCTCTAACGGAAACCGCCGCTGGGGAGGAACGCAGTGTTGCATAAGAGCTGAAAGAAGTGAGCCTAAAATAGTATCTGGTATACCTTGAAGAAGATACAAAAGCGAATTTGGATCAACTCCACCTTCTTGAATAATTTTAGGCAAGAATTCGGCTATGGCAACTGGAGCCATTTGATCAAACTTGACCTTACCTTTCCACCATTCGCGCAAACTGTCAGATGAGCCAGTCATAGCTTTGCCCTTCTCTGGAACAATCCCATCAACAAACCCTTGAGCATTGCAGACTTCCATAATCTTCACCATATACTTAAGAATTGAATCTTGAGCTCTTGACATTTTCTTCCTTCTTGACATATCTTCTTTAGCTTGGGATTCAGCTAGCAGCCTTTCATTTTCCATCATCCTTTTCAGCTTTTCCATCGTCAGCCGATCCTTCCACATCCGTTTCTTGAGATCATCATAGCTAATCTCTTCAACTTCATCTTCCTCTTGATCAATTTCTGCGTTTGCTGGGCTGAGAGGATCATCCTCTTCTTCATGAAACTCTACCATGTTTGAAATATTTTTGAGTTAATGAACAATTACATGTGTGATTGAAATAGATGCATGTATCGAGAAAAGGGTTTTAGCTGGATGCATAAATATTGATGAACTATGGCGGTGAATACTGACCTAATGTTGCAGTGTCGGCCACGAATTGAAGGGGTAGAAGACAAATTGGCTCTCCAAGATTTGAAAGGAAAGTTTGTACATAGTTTGATTTCAGAACTTCAGGAAGTGAGGTGAGCAGTTGATGAAATTGAGGAATGTGATGCAAGTGTTAACGTATCCTACGACAATGTTAATTTTCAGCCTGCATGCATATATGGGACACATGGTTTTGGTGCTTACTCAGACCAATTAACTAAGCTCAAACGTCCGCCTCATAAGTATCACTACCGTCTCTTCCAAGATTAATGTGGATAACTCCATTCATATAGAAATGATTGCAAGAAACAGGAACGGTTGCGCTGGCAATCGTAGACGTGATTCAGATTTGCGATTCAGATTGAGCCACGTTATTTGATCTGATTTAAACAGTTTATTTTAAAAAGATTTTTTTTTAAAAAAAGCAATTTTAGGGTCCAAAATTTGATGCTGGAGCTATTTCTCAAGGTTAGGGACAAAGCAAATCACCCATTTATTGTATGTATCTAACCCCCGCATGAAAACTGGTAACATCGCCGGTGATGTACAGAGCGGGTGAAAAGACTTGAGTAGTGGCTTTACCCCATGGACTACAAGCTCAATAGCCCAAGTTAAAATTGGGCTAGGCTCAATGAAGCTCATTTGTTGATGACAAGATGATTTCTTTTTTCCCCTTCTTCAATTAAGACAGAACAACATGCAAGAAATTATCAACAAGAAGTCCGCAAGACCAGATTTACTGTTAGGGACATTAACTGAGTCTATTGTTAAAATAACTCTTCTTCTAAAATATACACCCAAAGTAATCTAATTTTAAAAATTATTATCTTTATAATTCTTTTTTTGCCACATAGGTTGCATGGATGGCAGAATAGAAATAGAGGCACACTCTATCTTTCTTTTTTATCTAATCTCTATCCTGATTCTCTCTCTGAACTTTTTTCTTTAGTTATTTTTTTTCTTGTCAAAAGTAATTCTAAAAAGCCAATATTTATATTAATAGAATCTAAAACTTCACTATCATTCCTGATATTGTATTCGTGGATGAAAATATTCTTCCCGAATTGATAATCTTAAGGTAAATGAAGATTATTCCCTTATCTTTTCTATTGTGTAGTTTTTGGAATATTCCTATAGCTTTCAAAAAAAATTTGAAAACTAATTATTTAACAAATGATTTCTCATATTGTGTGTTTGATAAAATATCCAAGAGGAAAACTACATAACAACATAGATTCACGCTCAATATGTTTGATTTCTACCACATATACGATCATGTTCATTTGTAGTGCTCCTCTATCACATGACCAAATAATCTCATATACTTAATATATTTTTGCACATTTATTCAACATCAATTGATGGTTTGTGTTACTTTTGAGCAACTTGAGCATTATCTTAATTACATTAGTAGATTTCTTTTGCATTGCATGAAATTTACTAGTCTCAATTTCAATCTAATCTACTAGTAGTTCTTGTATCTAGTGGTATTATAAATAACATGTAAATGATGACCTTGCTAATTATTGACAAATACTGGTAGTTCTTGTCTTAGATAGCATGACAATATTTGCTTAATTAATGATTTTTTTAATTTTGTGTAGGTGGTGCTGCTGAATTTTGTAGCAATGGCTGGTAGAAATGTTACTATATATTTTTTTATTGTAATGGTAGGATGACAACTAGCATACATGGTCTTAGTTACGAGGGTGTTACTCCAAAAGCCATTCGAGTAAGTTATAAAATACCATGAACTCATGGACAAGATATATGTTATCACTGGCTATGAAAAACATCAAGTTGCAATAAAAAAAACTTCTAACTTGTGATAGCTCTTTGTTTTCCTCATTCCCTATATATGATTTGCAGTGATCAAATAGAACTTACCCATTTTGGAGATAGGATCAATGAAGTGCTCGAATTTAGCATTATTGAAGTGCCTGAACATAGGATTAGTGGATTGCCTAATGACATTCTTGTATTCATTTCCTATTTGCTAACACTTAAGGAAGTTTCAAGAGTGTGGGTTCAAATATTTCAAAATTGCTTGCAATTGGCAATGATTATGAGACACATTTATTGATTGCAAATTTATTGTAATTATACCATGATAGTTTTTTCAGTTCAGAATATCTTGTTTTTTAGTTCTTTGCATAAGATATGGATGTTGAGAACTTTATTGCATTTTTAAAATTTAATTTAAAAAATCTTATTTTTGTCATTTTTTCCCTTACAACATGACTTTTTCCAGTAGTAGGATGCCATTTGCCTTTTTATACTACTTGATTGCTTCTATAGTAATTTGGTAGACTTGAAAATTTCAGTATGATTACTTTTTGTAAAAGTTCTTTTCAAGGAGTAGGAAGCATAACATAAACAAATCTGATAACTTTGAAATTTTTGTAACTTTTTCTTGTTGTTACTTACAATTTTCGTTGCAATTTTTGTATTTTTCAAATTTATTTTTGAAAAAATATATGAAATAGATTTGATACATTTTTAAAAAAGTGCAGAGACCAATAATAGCAAGATCAATAATGGTAGAATTTATTTTAAATAATTATAAGGAAATTATCAAAGTTACGCAATCTTCTTGTGTTTTTATAATAAAAAAGTTCAAATTTTTAGTTCATGTTGGAAACTATAGACGAGATTACAGCTTTCCTTTCTTGTTATCCTACATGGCAATCAGGGTAATTAGGTGGAAAAAATAACATCATTATGGAAATAAAATTTGAAAGTGAATCATATTGGAAATATTTTTTAGATAGAGTGCTATTTTGACAAAAAACTCAACATTAACTAGGTAACTGTGCAGTTTCTAATTTGACTCTCAAGTCCTTTTTCCACACGTGGAGTTTCAAACTTGTCTCGAGTAGTATCTTATTCCACAATATTTCTTGGGATAAGTCTTGATTTGGGGCTCTAAAGTAGACAAAAAAGTGTGGATCCAACCCTTAAAAATGAACTAGTTCCGATCGAGCACTCCAAACTGGAAATTTAATTCCAAATGAGCTCTTTTCATCCATTCACAGTTTGGTCCAGTGATAAATTCAAATCCTACCAATTATTTAGGGACTTGAAACTATTAATCTCTCATGTAAATTAGTTTAAAAAAAAAGAAAGAAAGATAGAACAGATCTCTTCCAGTATAAATTTGGTGGATTTAAGTTCAAATCAGAATATAGTTTAGCTCATTCTAGACGAAGGTTAATTTCTTCAAAGTCCCTGAATTATTGCTAGAGTTTTGCTTTACTACTAAAGTTTGGTTAAAATTATTGGCCAAACGTGAATTGATGGAATGGCTTATCTGAAACGAGATTTCCAGTTTCAAAGGCTTAATTGAGACTCGAACACTTTGGAAGGCCAACTCGAAAGTCACCCCATGTCTAATGGCTGATCTTCTCCACGACAAGAAACCAGCAATACACTTCCCCTTCCAATCTACATGCCAAAACGTTGATTGTGAAATTCGAATTGCCACAGAGATTATCTTGGCCAGCCAAAATTTCCTGGCACTTCATGAATATCAGATTTTTCTTTCTTTTCTTTTTTCATTGGTTGGAAGAAATGTCTTGGCAATTCAGAACAGCATTAAGCATCTAATGCCTGATGGCAACTACTTTGACAGCAGTCACATTGATCGGCTATTGTTCCTTAAACTTAAAGCTGATTGACATCAAGGAGAGTCGTCAATATTTTTTTTCCCCCCTTGAATTCTTTCCTTTTATGGGTGGGTGTTTGAGCACTTAGAGCCAAATATTCTTGCCATTGACATCAAACAAAAAAGGTCAGCTGGGAATTTATCAAAAGCAAAAGTGGGTGGAAAAACAGCAACATACACAAAACTACGTACCGTTGAAACTTTGAGGCTTCTAGCATATGTTTTATTATTTATTCTTTCACCTACTCATAGTTTTCATCATATTATTCCCACTTTTTTGGTTACTGGCTTCTTTACTAAAGTAAATATTATTCCTTGGATTGTGACAAATTGATTGGGACGTCAAAGGGTCAATCTCCACCTTTGCTTCACCTTATAAATTGTGGTCTCCCAAAATGGAGAACAGCACATTTGGAAAATACACTACTAGTCTTCAAAAAAATCTCTTAGATCATGGCAAGTTCATTTCAAGGCTGTAGGAAGTATCAAGTGGACTGTGAATGCCTAAATGCTTTTTTCACTGGTATATATGTCTCATTCTTTGGCCATTTTTTTCTCCTTTTTTTTTAATACATTTTAAAGTAAAAGACACAAGTCAACTCCCTCTAGACCACTAATCTATGGTGGGATTGCTCTAACAATTGTAGAGGAACAATCGTTCGGACATTAACTTGCAGGAAGACCTTAACTAGACATAGCTAGCTTCATCTTGGATTCATTTCATTGAAAAACAGAAAAATGTAACTAAGAAGGTTTCGTACTTTGCAGGCAATTGTGCACTTAAACGAAAGCTCGTGGAGATCCTCACAAGTCGAACCATGCAAGAAATGGAACTTATTCGGCAAACGTATTCAGCTGTCTATAACCAAGATATTCTTCATGCTTTATCTAACGTTCGAAGAAACGATCCTTTTGCTGTAAGAATCTTTCCTAGTACAAATTAATAATATGGTAGCTAATGATATTGTATGTGCCATGTTTTATTCTTCGATCTTTTTTTTGTCTATTTATAAATTGCAGAATATGGTTTATCTTCGCATAAATGAGCCACAAGAGCGTGATGCAGAGCTGACGAGGGATTCATTGTTTGGAGGGAATAAGGTGAACCTCAATGTTCTGATTGAGTTACTGTGCACTCGATCTTCTAGCCAACTTTCTTCAATCAAGCAAGCCTACTGCAACCGTTATGGTTCCAACATTGAGCAAGATGTTTCCCAGAAAATTTCTGGCAACTTCAAAGAGGTATTATGCATTAGGTTATTAAAAGTGCTGCTAGATTTAGGTTGGAGAGGACCTGGTTAGTCAACAATTTATCCTTCCAATTGCATGACAAAATTATAGAAATATTTACAACATTGGTAGATATGAACGTCGTAACAAATGTACACACTAACACAAGAATTATGCACAGCAATTATCCGGCCAAATTTTTTTTAAAAAAAATTAAATTAGGGAATTTGTCATGGAATGTTAAAAAAAGAATAAAACACGGTAAAAAAAACCCATTTGTGTAAAATCTGCTCATCGCTCCCATGTGAAGTAAAAAATTTGCAATTTCTATATCTCAAACCAATTATTACTAAGGGACAACAACACCAATCGTCCCTCACATTTTACTAATGTCAAATTCTGATCCCTCACGTGCAAAATAATAATGTATCTTAATCCTTCACAAATTCAGAACGGACCTTTTTTAATCTCTAAATATACCCTCTATCTCATTATAAATGTTATGTTGTCATTTTATTGATGTTTCAAAATAAGATTCGTTATTTCAAATTTAAAATATACTTTCTAATTTTACGATTTAAAAAAGTAGCTTTTTAAAATCTAAATACATATTTAACGAGAAAAATTTTGAATTCAAAAGATACGTGTAAACTCATCAGAGTCACCTTATCCAGATATGATGATTATAAAATGTTTTCATAAAAAGTTAGATGTCAAAAAAAAAATTCTAATATTGTGATAGAAGGAGTACATTTTTTGCCTTAATTTTGCCCAAAAAAGTTCACGTGCTTGAATCTTAAAGTCAAAATTGACTGCTCACATAATTATTACCAAATCCAATCTAAAGAAACCAATTTAGATATGTGTCAAACCTATTACCACTGGCTAAATGTTCGCTCGTCAATTTTAAGTCATAATGTAAAATTAGTGTTATACTCCTCTAATTGCTCCACACCTCTAATTGCTCCAATATGGTGGAAATAGAGTTAGTAGCATTTTTTGCAATTAATCATATAATTTTAAACTTCAATATATGCTTGCCTGCAGAATAAAAATTCATGAATACTAACAACCCGCTTTCATATATTTTTTTTGGGAGTATTTCAGATTCTTCTGGCAGCACTAAAATCAAGCAACAAAAGTGCAAGCAGAGTTGATATCAGCATGGCCATGTGTGATGCCAAGACACTTTACGAAGCTGTGGAGAGTGGAAGTTCGGTTGACTGGAAGACCATCATGTCCACTTTCAGCAGTAGAAATGCAGAACAAATCAAAGCCATATTACTCTCTTACAAAGAACTCTACGGCCATGAATTTTCCAAATTTCTCAAGTCCAATAAGTGTGGAAATTTTGGCAAAGACCTCAGGTTTGTGGTCAGGGGAATTCAATCTCCTGCAAAGTTTTTCTCCAGGCAACTAAGAGGAGCAATGCAGAGGGGTGATACTAAAGAGGTCATGGCTAGAATAGTAGTCACGAGATTGGATGATGATATCAAAGAAATAAACAATGTTTTTGCAGCTAAAACTGGGTGGTCTCTAGGAAATCTCGTTAAAAGGGAGTTCAAGGATTCTGGAAGCCAAAGAAATAGTAGTAATGTATTGATGGCAGAATTTCTTCTGGCCTTGCTAAAGTATACTTGACCAACTCTCCACTTGGTATTATTTCCTCTTTCTTTCTTTCTTTTTCTTATGTTTTTTCAGGGTTGTTTCCGTAGGTGGGTTTTGTGGGGATTGTGAAACCAATAGTAGTGTATCAGAGTTGTAATAAAACTGAAATCTGTTTCCATCCAATTTTCTCTAATCTTTTATTCACGCAAATCAGCAACTCATTTTTTCTTGTTCTTATAAACTACCTACCCATATAGGGTTACTTTTTTTTTTTACACCTCTACAAAAATGGATGTGGGATCTGACATTTTTATACCTATAAAAAACGATCACGTACGAGTCATGTGATAAATTTAGATTAAAAAATAGTTCGAAACTTAAGTTGAGACTAAATTTTACTGATTTGAATTTGTAATTGACAAAAAATTAATATTTTAAAAGTTAAAAACGAAAATTTCATTTTAAAAAATATGAGAGAATATAAAATATAAAATTAAATTAGTATAAATTATTTTTAAAAAAAATAGCTGACTCACAGAGTGTATATCAAATTAATCAAATGGTGCATGAAACAATAGCCGACCAGTACCCATCCCCATTTTGGGCTATGATAAAACCAAACCCAAACCCCATTGAAGGAGCAGAAATGCATTCAAGGCACACGCTAGCTAGCCTTATTTGTTCTCAAAGGTGATGTTCGATCAAGAAATAAGACAATGCAACATGAATCCTGCCAAGAGTAACCATGAAAAGAGCCAGCTGCTGAAGTCCTTATCCGCTGAGTGATTTGAACATTGGATACCCAAAAAAGTCGTAATCTAATAAAATCCTTTGGTCAAAAAATAAAAGAAAAATGGCAACTTATCAACTCAACCTGTGGCTGTGGATAATTTTGACCGGCGAGTGGAATCAAACACTTCCTAGAAGCCGCGGCGGCTACAGTTTAATTATTCTGGTATTCAGCATGGCTGGCCACCGGGCTGCTGGGCCTCAAGGCAGGGTGTTAGGATACAGGTGTACGCAGGAAATTTATTAATTTGGGTTTGTTTGGAAAGAGTAATTTGAAATAATTATTATAACACTTTTTGTAATGCAATGTATGTTAGATAAAAAGGTGGTTGAGAATATAAAAAGATAGGTTGAAAAATGTATTTATGATGCAAACGAAATATTATTTGAAAAAATTTGATATTTAGTGTTCACAATTGATATTAATCTGGTTTTATGTACGGGAAATGTTAATAACACTTCTTAATCTTAATGTAAAGATGACAATTACATAATCTTTTTTTTGTGTGTGTTACATAACAGTTTATTTCATTGTGCAATTTGACCAATACTGTTATATAGACTGGTACTCTCTTTTTATTTAATAGGAGATTTTAAATTTATAACCTTCTACGTATAATTTTTTTCTATCTTATCATCGAATCCAACCCTATAGACTCATACTTATTCACCAATAATCAAATATATATATATATATATATATATATATATATATATGTTTTTAACTACAGTTCAAACCAATTATTAGATGCGATATACGCTTGGCAGTTAGATATTACGATACAGAAGGATGGGTAAAATTGTGTAAGGTGCGACTGTGTATTTTTATTATAGTTGATAGATGTTTTGGTGTGTACTTATATTACTGTGTGAATTTTGCTTTTTTTTTTTTTTTACTTCATTGGCACCAACTACTGTGGGAAGTACAACCCTTTATGGCAAAATACTCTAAGAAATACAATAACTAGACAAAAGCACACTAAAACCAGATGTTATGTACAAAGTACATGATAGCTTGTGTTCTAGGCCATTTGCTTCTTCATCCAAGACTTATCAAAATACAAATGCATGAACTATTTTGAAGGTGAAAATAATTGTAATGTATTTGCATTGCTTTGGATAAATAAATACGATCAGATTGGTGGGTAGGTCGTTCATGAGCTTTGATTTGCTTCTAATTTATTATTATTATTATCGCTTTATGTCTGTTGTTAAGCGATGAGCTTTGGTTGTCTTTTCAATCGCTTTTATATGTGAAAAAATGTGCCAACCATTGCATCAATCATTTCCAATTTCCCACTTTCCAGCGAAGACCTTATCGCTTTGAGGGAGCAAAAGAACGGCTGATAGCAATTTTTTTTATCACCTTCTTTTTCTAGTGAAATTCAGGCAGCAAAACAATTTCATTAATGGAAAGAAAGTACACCAATTTAGCACGTTCAAGGAAACATAAGCCAAAAGATAAACCAAAATATGCATATTCCCAGAAGTATAAAATATGCATGTTCCCTGGAGTATAATAAAAATATATAAACCAAAAGATTTTCTTTCTTGTCTAAAATTTGCTAAATTCCAAAGGCAATAAGCATCTCCTTTTCTTTTTTTCTTTTCTTAATGTGGGTGCAAGGAAAACATATATATATACTTCTGGGGAAAACAATAGCAGCCTCCATTGACTCGATTTCTACGTCGACCCACGTGGCGCATGTAATGGTTTCCAACTTGCATTTAACAATGCAAAATCCATAATTGACGTTTAAATAATTAGGCCTTGTTTGGATTGCGGTTTTTCGTCGGAAAATTACGTCATTTTTCATAATCACATTTCCCTATTACCTTTTTTCCTCACATACATCAAATCGCTACAGTAATTTTTCCATGAAAAATCATGAAAAATGCAATCCAAACACAACCTTAGTTGTTTTTGCTCCCCTATAAGTATCAATCTTCATTAGCCTTTGGATCAGCACTGCATTCTACCGAACAAAAACATGGCATCATTTCACTGCTCATTCACCAAACTAGCATTTCTTCTTTTCTTCATCCCAACCTTTTCTTTCCTTGCTCAGGCTTCTGTTCCTGACAATGAAACTTTCCAATATGTCAATGAAGGTGAATTTGGGGAGTACATTGTTGAATATGGTGCTGATTATCGTGTTCTTGATGTGTTTAACTCCCCTTTTCAACTTTGCTTCTATAACACCACTCCCAATGCATACACTCTTGCCTTGCGTATGGGCACGGTCCGATCAGAGTCGCTCATGCGCTGGGTTTGGGAGGCGAATCGGGGTAACCCCGTCCGAGAGAATGCCACCCTCACATTCGGGAAGGACGGCAACCTGGTGTTGGCGGATTCCGATGGCCGCGTTGCATGGCAGACCGGAACAGCCAACCAAGGGGTGGTAGGTTTCAAGCTGTTGCCTGACGGAAACATGGTCCTCCATGATTCCAAGGGTAATTTTATCTGGCAAAGTTTTGATTCGCCGACCGACACCCTCTTAGTGGGCCAGGCCCTAAAGCTAGGAGGCCCGACTAAGCTCGTAAGCCGGGCTTCTGTAGAGGAGAATATTAATGGGCCATATAGCTTGGTGTTGGACCCTAAAAAGTTTGCTTTGTACTACCAAAGTAAGAATTCTCCACGACCCATGCTCTATTATGATCTAAACACTTTGCTTTCTGTCAAGGGAAATTTAGAGTCCGTGAAGTTCACAAGCAATCCGGAGACAGAGGAAGCTTTTGCTTATGAGATAACATTCGAGTATCAGATAGTGAATTCTTCAAGTGGTGGAAACCGGATCTTGTCAAGGCCCAAATACAACAGCACTTTGACATACCTTAGATTGGGAATTGATGGGAGTTTGAAGGCCTACACGTTCTATCCCAAAGTGGATTATGGAGCATGGGAGGAGACCTACACTTTGTTCACTAGAGACGATGGTGGAGAATGCCAACTGCCATCAAGATGTGGTAATTTTGGGCTTTGTGAGGATAGCCAATGTGTTGCCTGTCCATTGCCTAGTGGGCTGTTGGGTTGGAGTAAGGATTGTGATTCCCCCAAGCTAACGTCTTGCAGTGCTAAAGATTTCCAGTACTATAAGTTGGAAGGAGTCAACCATTTCCTAAGCACATATACAAGAGGAGATGGACCAATCAAGGAGGATGATTGTGCAAAGAAATGCACCAGTGATTGCAAGTGCTTGGGGTATTTCTATCACCTAGATACATCAAGGTGCTGGATTGCTTATGAGTTGAAGACCCTGACTAGAGTTGCAAATTCAACACATGTGGGGTACATTAAAGCCCCTGTTGACCTGAAACAAATGCAAGTTTCTTACAGTATCGGAGCATGAATCATGTTCATGCCTTGTAAGGTAGTAATAAATGGAGGTCTTCCTACCCATGATAACAACCAAAGATAAGGATAGAAGTCTTCCTTTCTCAAGTTATTCTGAAGCCTCTCAATTCTTTGATAAAGGCTTCACGAGTAAAAATGTCTGTACGGTTTGATCCTTCAATGCTGTAGTTCAGAAACTAGAGTCTTGGTTAAGAGTTTCAGCGTTGTGTTTTCTTTGCTAAATATTGTCTGTGCTCAAGAATTTAAAACTTGCCGAGTTCAAATTGTTCTGTCCAAGAATTTTCATCGTTGTAATCTTTCACGATCCAAACTTGCCGAGTATTGTTCTAAGAAACTATTTCAGAAAGTTGAAATTTTTTTTACAAAATTAAACAAAACTTCTTCTGCTAAACAAGAAGGAATGGAAACAGCAGTTGATCGCATTCACGAATTCTTGCAGTTGATCGCATGAAATTCTGCCACAGTAGCAATTTCCACTAAATCTAGAACCATACATGACGATTTCTTTAGTCCTAAGGCCATTGGAATTATGGATTAAACTTATTGATCGTTGAAAATGGTATCTGATGAATATTTGATTTGAGATAATAAAGTAACGCCAAAACTTACAAATAGTAAAAAATTTAACCAGTTTCTACAGAAGATTTCCATGATGATATCTTTAGCTAAGCAAGGGTTTGGTGCTGAATTTCCGTCCATAATCAGCGGATTTGTGATCAGATTTCAGACCATAAGATAATATAGTGACAGCACCAATTAAGATAAATTGCAATTCCGACAGGAATACGAATACAAGCTAATATTTGCGAGGGAACTTGATTTCCCTGCCTTTCCATTTTGGGCTCTAAGCACCCGAGATAGAAGGTGTAGGCCCAAATTAATGGGTTGAAGATAACGTCACAATTTTGGAATGGGCTCGTCCACTCTGTTTGTTGTGTTTATGTAATGTTGCACAAGTTCGAAACAGCCAATGAATGACTGGATATTTATAGGTAGCAAAATGAGTCCAATTAATTAATCCGGATCTGTCCACTTTGTTTGCTTTCCTTGACTATCTCTGAATTTTTTCAGATGAGTACCAGTGTTTAACTGATTTCACCAAGGTTCATATATATTCATAATGATTATTTAAACTTTTAAGACTTAATTACACTTTATCAAAAAATTAACACTAAAGACTTCTTATCGAGTACCCAAAGTCTGTCTTAATTTTTTTATATGAAAAATCGTACTTTAAGCGACGTACATACAACTAATAGATAGTTACAAAATAGAAGAAGATGGCCCACCTCTTGATTTTTAAGAGTTTCATGTCCGTATCTATCATTTAAACATATTTTTGGACGGGAGATTATTTAAAATATTATTTGGAATAATTACTGTAACATTTTTGTGATATGATAAATGTCAGATAAAAAAATATGTTGGAAATTATGTTTGTGATCATTATTTGGCTATCCAAACACACTTATTGTGATTTTTTTAAATAGTTAGTGTAGATGAACTCTTTTTCACACGTGTGTATCTCCCTAGGAGAAAGCCACTGAAGGCAGCCATATATAGTGGCAATTTAAGTAGAAAACAAGGATTGAATCCAATACCACCAAGACTTCGATGCTTGATAGCGACCACCGGACCAAAAGGCTTTTGCTTACTGCTAAGTGCAAGGTGAAATATTGAGATGCTGGTTTACGCGACACTAGGACAGTGAGAGGAAAAAAAAAGGGAATAACAATTAACAAGTGAAGTGGTGTCATTATCTTAAGTTATTTAAAGGCTTGATTACATATTGTTCCTAGGAATTCCCCCGCCCTGTTACCCACTAATTCCCCGCTCTCATCCTGCTCCACGCTCCATTCCCCCCCCCCCCTCCCCACCCGCCACCACCCCATCTTTTCTAGGGGGGTTAATAAAAATTTATCATATAATTTCACTATAGTCAAATTTTAGTAAATAATCACATACAAAAATATTAACACATCACCAAATTATTATTCATTATAATTTTACAATTAAAACCCATAACAACAATCAAACAAAAGTTATTTGAATGCAATCCAACAAGATAAACAAATACAACTAAAATAGTCAAGTTTTCACTTTTGACACAAATACAATCACTAAGTCATTATTTTTTTGAGAAAAAAATGTTATTGTGTTAAGTGTAATTAGGAATTTAGTATAAATGTACTAGTAAATTTAGTATAACTAATTAACAATTTTCATTAGTAGACATGTATAATTATTAGTATAATTGATAATATCAATTATATTACATATACTAATCTACATTATATAATACATATAACTAATATTATTATTATTATAAGTTTGTAACTTATTACATTAAATATTATATATAATTATATACATATATATTAATTTTTTTTAACAGGTGACGGACCCCTGTCCTCTGCCCTGTTTTCACACAGGGGGAAAAATTTCTCTCCTGCCCCGTCACATTAGCCTCCCGCAAGCACCCGCCCCAATTGTCATCCCTAATTGTTCCCTATAATTAGGCATCAATAGCAAATCACTTTCTATATTCACCAATCTACAAGTTGCCTTCTTATTACTATTAATCATATGTATGTTACCAGCAAACAATATAATTATATCCCTCATTGTGAAAAATTGTCTTATAAGCCTTTTCATTTTTCTTCCTTTTCTTCTTCTTTTCTTTATTATGTTTGGATCTTGTTACTCCTTCGAATTTTTTAATGATATATAATTTTTGACAATAATATGCTGAATATTTCTTTTTATGACTAAATATTTAGCGTCGTTTTCTTATAAAAATATTTAATTATCCTAAATCATTAGCAAAAATTAAAAGTAGTCTATCTTTATCAAAGATAATTAAATTAAGTTATATATTTATCAAAACTTTCTTATTAATATTAAAAAATAGAGATACATATTTACTATACATATTGTTTTTTTTTTCTTGGTTATCCTTATTAAGAATTTTTTAAGGCTTAATCTATATATAATTATTTCATTATGTAAAGTATTAGATTATCATATGTTATTTTAAGAAACTAAGCGCGGTTCATCTTTGATAAAAATATTTTGTTCTTTTGTTTAACAACATTTGATATATCATAACATTTAAATAATAAGAATGGCTCATATAAATAGAAAATACTTAGATTTTGTAATAAAATATATTTATTTTAATTTCTAATAATAACTTATGAAATTATATATATTTTGTAAGAAATTATATATATTTATCCATAAAATAAAAGTTTTCAACAAATTATTATCAAAATTTATACGCAGCAATAGAAACGGAGGATGTAGAAAAAGAAATTTAAACATAATTGTAAAAAATTAGAAGAAGAATAAAGAGAAAAAGAAGGGGTTGTCTCCTCACCTACGTGACCTCCACTACAAAATACAAATTGCAGCCAGCAAAAAAGCAACAGCAACAGCAATACCCACAGACAAAAGCCAAAGGCCATGACCCTGGTTTTTCTCCATCAAATAATAATGGGTAAAAAACAAAAAAGTCCATTGTATTAAATTTAATATACAGAAAACCTCTCATAATTTCAAAACGTATAAAATGATACATCATATTTCGAATTAAATTATAAAGGTGACGGAATCTGTTAAAATTAATAAAAATGACTTATTGGAAAATTTTTTTTATATCTAATTTTTAACAAATATATATATTATACTCCTTAACCCCCAACTCTCTCTCTCCATAGAATGAAAACAAATGATTTTGTTGAACTGTCTTTTGCTTAATTATATTAGGACATTTTTGTTATTTCGTCTATTCCTGTTAAGTTTAACGAATTCCGTCATCTTTATAATTTTGTTCAAAGTATAAGGTATCATTTTGTACGTTTTAAAACTATGAAGAGTTTTTCTATATATTAAATTTATCACATAAAACTTTTTTGTTTTTTAGCCAATAATAATACTAAAACAAAATGGGATCCAAAAAATCAAAAGAGTGGACCAAAGGAGGCCTGATTTATGGGAGCCTTGGAGGGTCTATTGGAAAGACCAAGGCGCACATTTTCCAACAAAAGCTCCAACGCTGCACAACTGCCAAAGCTGACAAATTTACTACTCCCTCCGTCCCGTTTTGTTAGTCTTGGTTTTTTTTTTCACACAGATTAAGAAAGTGTAATTAATTTGGTTGGAAACATAAATTTAGATTAATAATTTCCTAAAATACCCTTATGCTAATCACGAAGAGTGCCAATTAATATCAGTTACAGCTAATGGGTTAGTATTGGAAAAGTTCAATGTATTCAATGTAGTGGGTTAGTATTTAATAACAATGTATTAATAATAAGGGTATTTTAAACAATTTGAAAGATTACTACATTTCTTAATGGGAAAGTGGACTACAATTTGGGACAGACGAAAAAGGAAAACAAGACTATTAAAGTGGGACGGAGGGAGTACTACATACTGATATTGATAGAGTACCATGCAGACTCTGCAGTGATGCTGCATGGGACTAAACTCGAACGGCCTTGGCTCATCGCCAACTTTGTTTGGATTGTGATATTTTACAAACAAAAAAAAAATTATGTTTTTCGTAAGTATAATTTTTAATTATTTTTTTATCTCATATTTATCAAATTATTACAGTATATTTTTTTCAAAAACTCCTAAAAATAGTAATCCAAATGACTTGAATTTACCCAAGCAAGAACTATCTAAATGGAAATTTCTGGCCGAGAAAACTTTTAAGAGATAAAAGATTTTCTTGTACTTTTGGAGAATATCTGCTATTTAACACATTTCTGAATCATCTTTTATTGGTTATGTGACGCCCCGAAAATTAGGGTTTTTATTTTATGGATCTTTTTGTTGGACGAGCGGAGGAGCGCAACTTTTCAACTTGGAAAAGAAGAAAAAATTTTGGAAATGTGAAGGGGGCCAAATCCGGCCGGAAATCCGGCCAGTTTCTGGCCGGATAGCTGGCCGGATTGCCCAGCCATTTTGAAAAAAAATGGAGGAGCTCTCTGCCTTGAATCCGGCCGGAAATCCGGCCAGATTCCGGCCGGATTCTGACGTGGCAGGCCGGCCAACAACTTTTGACCAGCCTTTTTGCTTGATAAAATCTTGTTTTGGCTGCTTTTGCTCTTCATTTTTGCTGCTGCTCAACCGAGGCCTTTGGAGAAAGAAAACCTCTTCATTTTTCCAACTTCAATTTTCTCCCAAATCTTGTGATTTCACCGATGGTTTTGGATAATATTTCATACAAGGGCTCACTATGGTGGACTAAGGCTCTTGATGGATTGGATTTGGATGGGGTGCTCCATGTTGATAGTTTTCTTGAATTTGAGGTAAGTTGGATATACAAGTTTCCTTTTGATTTAGTATTGGTTAATTAATGATTTGTGGTGGCCATGTGTATTATTTTGTGGAGTATTTTGTGGGTTAAGGGAATTATGGTGAATTTCTGATTTATTGGATATTTCTCTGATTTTATATAATGGTTATGATTTGTGTTGGATTGATGGTTGGAAATGGTGTTAATAGAAGCTCTTGTATGTTATTTATGGTTGTTACGGAAAATTTCCGTATGTGAAGTGAATTTCCGGTTTCTAGGGTTTCAAATTGGGGATTTTTCCAAGGTTGGCTTTAAGCCTTTAATTGGCTTTGAATGAGGGAAATTATGGCTTAATGGAATGTATGGTATTGCTTGTGAAATATATATGCAATTGTAGTTGACGGTTACGGATTTGGTGAATATTGGTAGGTTGGAAATGTGTAATATTTAGGAGTTATGCCGCCCAATTTTTGAGAGTATGTGTTTGTTTTGAATTTGAACTGATCTTGATTCATTTTATGGAAATTCTTGTGATTTGGGCATTGGGAGGATTAAGTTCCATATGAGTGACATTTCTAAACTTTGTTTAAGTTAATTCATCCTTGTTTTGGCCCGTACATGATTGGTATAGACTAGTCTCATGTTAAGTGGGGATTTCCCTTAATTGTGATTAGTGATCGTCTTATGCAAAGGTCGGTTCAAGAAGAGTAATTTCAGTTTTTCCCTGTTTCTGGACTGAACTTGGACTGTCATTTTCTCTGTACTGTAGACCGAATCAACTTTTGCTCAAAACATGAAACTTGTAGATATATGAGTTGACTACTTGCCTGCAAAATTTCAGATTGTTTGGACCTCTGTAGCTTGAGAAATGACTGAATTGCCCCTGACTGTTTATAGACCCTGTTTTGCGGACAGTTTTCTGTCCTCTCCTAGATTTCGATATTTGACCCTGAAATTGTACGTTTTGACTTGGGAGGTCTTCATATAAAATGTTGGTATATGTCTTAGCTTCGTAACGCCATAAGAATCGTTTCAGTCGGATAAGTGTAGCTTTACTTATGATTAAAATGCCAAAAGATGGCAGGACCTTGTTAAGTTTAGAATTCCTTTTCTTTGACATGCTATTTGTAATTTAGGGCTCCGACTTGCGCAAGTCAATAATGTATGCTGGAAAAGGTTCGTGTGCCGTGGTTGGTGAGTGAACCTCAACTATTTCTCCAAAAGTTATTTTGAAATGATTCTTGGATTGATTACATGATGGCATCTCATTGTGTATGTGTGTGTGCCATAACATTTTGTCTCCAATGAGTTCGTGGGAAAATCTTGTGCTTAAAACCAATGGCTCCGCTACTGTCTATGCATTCTTTGGAGCATGATGGCTCCTTATTTCTGTTCATCTGGTTACTTGATCTAAGGGAGCGTTGGATCTTTAAGTACAAGGATTTTCATTGGCTCCAAGGAGCATTATATGCACATTTGGTCGCTAACTCATAATAGCATCTAAATACATTATTGTTAAGTTATTTGATTACCCGTTTTACTGTTCACTCGCTGAGCTTATAGCTCACCCCCAAATGTTTTTCTTCTCCCCACAGGAATCGAGGCAACGGAAGCGCTTGTATTACGTTATTTGTGTACTAGATGACATGTAACTTGTATAGCTTAGATTTGGATTCATTTGTGTAATTGTTGGGTTGACTGACTGTTTGAAATTGGAATGGATGGATTGTACCGTGTACGGTTTGAATTTGGATTGCCTCTTGTGTAATAGGGTGACTGTCTGAATTGGATTGGATTGGATGAATTTCTCTGGTATACTGTGATTTTGATTTAACTTGTGTCAAATTGGGGATTATACGTGAAATTTTGGGATTTTAGAACTGATTGGGATGCGTATAGTTTAGGTTTGGACTTCCTCCTGTATAATCATTGTGCTCAAAGATCAGAGTGGCGCAGCGGAAGCGTGGACGCTTCGCTTTTGATATGTAAATGTTGGAATATTTGATTTATATTTGAGATTTTATCTTGTTTTTGTTTGAGTACTGTAGTGATCGACTGAGTCCTGGCGAGAGTTGGGTAGGCGGCCCGTTGACCCCTCTGGTTCGCCTTAGGGGAAAATGGGGTCGTTACAGGTTACACACGTTATATTTCAAAAAGTTAATACAATGTTTTTTTTTGGTACAAAAGTTCGAAAATTTCCCAGAAAAAATGCAATCAAATGGACCCGTGAAATAAAGAAAATGGATCTTTGGCCATGAAATATTGCATCTTACACGAGTTACGCCAATTTAGAAGTTGCTAAGGCAAGGGAATTAAGATGGAAGGGACAAAACGGTTGCGTAAGCAAAGCAAGAAAGAATTTTCTCTCTTTATGTCTCCTTCTTTGGAAGTTTAGGACAAAAAAACAAACATTTTTCTTTTGTTTGTATCACAAATATAATTTTCAAGGCACTTTTTATCTTTTAATTTATCTTTTTATCTTATATATATTACGTTACAAATAAGTGTCACATTATTTATTTTAAATAATATTTCAAATAATTTCTTATCCAATGTAGGTAAAGCTCTATAACTTAAAAATTATGGATTCCAATCCCCTCTTCTCACTTCTGGCTTCTAAATGACGCATATGTTTGGCTGATCTAATTGACTTGGGTGCACTTGGGACAGGCTGAAAAAAAAAAACAGATTTGGATAAAATTGTTATACTAAAATCGTCTAAACACAAAACTCAAAAATGTATATCCAATCAATGATACTAAAAACTTTTCCTGGAGTATTAAAAAGAAAAAATTCATGATACTAATGAAGTTTATATATCCTTTATATATATAAGAAGCACTTGGCCCTTCTACTGTTGCTGGGATTTCGAGTGCATCGGGTGCTTCGGGCTCTTGTACGTTGCAATGCTGGTTTGTACGTTGGACTGAAGCACTTGGTGTTTCTACCGTTGCTCGGATTTCGACGCTATCCCCTTGCTCCAGGCTATTGTACGTTGCAGTGCTGGTTTGTACATTGACTCATTGAGTGCTCCCACTCCTGCTTCAGTGCATTTGGACTGCTGGTTTATTGGCTGTGGGCTGTGGACCCCGCCTTGATTATTATTTGTATAGATAGATGGCTTCTGTTGTACTCCAGAGCTGTGCGGATGGGAAAGAAAAAAATGCCTCTTCTCTTGAAATTATAACTTCACTTAAATGATAAATCAAGTTTAAAATGTGAAATGCGAAAAAAAAACCAGGAATTTTATTAAATTACTCAATTGAAATGTAAAAAAAAAACAGGAATTTAAGTTCAGACCAGAAGTTAAATTCATAGACTTAACAATCATGGAAAAAAACCATGTTTAAAATCTGCAATATGGAAAAAAACAAGGAATTTAATCAAACGACTGAATTAAAATCCAAAAAAAAAACCATCAGAATTATGATAAAACCATTAAAATCATGGAAAAAACCATTAAATTTTAGATAAAAGCCATTAAAATCATGGAAAAAATCAAGAATTATGATGGACATTAGAATTGGAGCTCATAGATGTAGAGATATTACATACATTTCTAATATGAACATGTATATTTATTAAACCATGAAAACAAATCAAGAATTATGGTTGACATAATAATTGGAGCCTATAGATTTAGAGATTAGAGAAATATTAAATAAATTTTTTATATAGAAATGTATGTAAGTGATAATATGTAGATTTAGATAATAATAAATTCTTTTTTTTTCCCCGGAAACGTTAGAATGATAATATATAGATTCAGATATTTTTAGATTTGTGATAAACATGAGATATCGTCTACTCCTGAATCTTGACCAAGGAGCTGAATCATGTGTCATAAGGGTTAAATCAGTTGTCTGCCACTACCTTTTGTTTTTTACTGTTTTGGCCATTCAGATGCTTATTTTATGGACCAGTTTCCTCCCAAGGTTGGCTCTTTTTGTCATTTGGAATTCCTTTGCCTCGGTTTTCCATATATTTCTTGTTTCTTACTAATGGACGACGGATACATAGCAAAGACAGATTTCGTGCAAATAGTTTCCTACATTCATAGAACCAGTTTACCTGCAAATTATAGTACATCTTACAGCTTCCTTGAGATCAGCTATTGTTTTATCCTCATCCAAACTTAATTTAGATGAGCTATTCGTTTGTTTCATGATAGTGTATATTTCTTTCATCTCAATCTCTACTCAGGTGTTCGAAGTTTCTTATAATACGCAGTAGCAGAGGTGGTTCGATCAGCTTCATCTGCTCTCTCCATGGAGGTTTTGTACTCTTTCCCGTTCGTTTAACTGCTTTTCTGTTCTGCCTGAATATATTTAGTTCATAGCTCGCTCCTTCTGTACTGATACCCTTGCCGCATTTTACGTAAACAATTTGTCCCTTACGCATCACCGGATATACCTGTTTACGCATATATATACAAAGAATATATATATCTGTCCGTATGCCTACATTCTTCTTTGTCTGTCTTTGTTTCTGCCTTCGTCTGCGCATATAAAAAACATGAGCTGCTCTAAGCTATGGATAAGGGATGATCGTAAAAGGATAACCGAAATCGTAAAAAGAGAGAAAAATTTGCTGCTCTATCTGTCGAAGAGAAAGAGGCTCGACGCAAAAAGAATAGAGAGGCTTCTAATTGGAAAAAATCGTTGAATAGAGAGGATTATAATTGGAAAAAATCCTTTCCAAGTCCTTGCCACAGCAATTTCAACAGGCTTCTAACTCACCAGCTTCTGCATCTATTATACGTACCCTTCCTGCTGAACAATGTTCCTATGGTACATGCTAATCCAAAAACTCTTATTATATTCTCATAATCTGTCTCTTCATGGTCTGTTCATGATAATCTGTCTATTTCTCTTGCTTCGTTGATGGTTAGCTTTGAATAATAAAGTTACCAGACCCGTTCCTTCTCCAACCTTCAAAGACAAGGGAAACGTTATTGGAAATATTGGTTGTAATCAAGGTTAGTGACAATATTTATTCTTCTTTGCCAACTTTTCTTACAATTTTAACCACTATGTTTACGTATACTAAACTTGGTATTTTTCTCCATGACCTTCAGCTGATTCACGCAGTCAGTTCTCATGCTCTGATTTTACAGAACACTTCAGAGGTACTATTTCTATCTACCATGAATCAATAAATCCACCTCAACTTAGCTGTATATGTTTGTTTGTTTCCTGCTACATTGTAGTGATTTAGGCTGTCCATTGTTTCTTATCCTATTTCAATTGCATTTCCTTTTTTATAATATCCATGGCACCAGTCCCAACTCTATTTATTGTAATAGGTGCTTCAAAACCTGGTATCCGAATTTCTCAGTCTCCAAACAATAGTGGTGAACTACCTTATACTGAGTCGGGTAAAAAATTGAAGGACCAGATTTCTTCATTCTCAAGCTATGAGAAAGGTACATGTCATACTTTGTTTTCAATGTATTCTTGATACTGATATTATAAACACTATTCTATTGATACAATGATCTATTTCCAACTTTCATATGCAGGGTCTACTTCTAACTCTGTGACACAAGATGCATGTGTAGCCACTGATATCACACACAACGCAGGTGATTTAAGCTTTAAAATTAATCATTGATTGTTGTTCATTATATACAACCATGACCATTATTATCACCAGCTATATTAGTAGTCTTCTTTGATTCTTAGATAAATCATTCATATGTATGAACTGCTACAAATTCTTGACAGAAATAGCAGAAAAAACTTCAGGTGATAAATCTTCTTTCAACTTTTTCAAAAAAGTCCTGGTACCATTGTCTCTAACAATCTGATGGACTTTATTTTTAATAGGTTTGTCAGCTCTGCTGCCAACAAACCAGGTGTATGAACTTCCTCATAATCCCTCTGCTAAAACAAGAAGAAGTGCAGGTTACTAGCTTTGATGTGAAATTACTACCTTCTGTGTAGAAGAGCTCAAATTAGCATATCACCTACTTAACAACTGTCATAAGATTGTCATTTTATTCTCAATTTAGTTGTATACCTACAAATTTGTTATTTTTGTTCCATGCTCATAGACTCTATTTCACTCTCATGTTTTGCAATAAATCATCTGTAAACTAATTTCAGATTAACAATTGATTAAATAATCAGCTCATTGAAACATGCTAAACTCTTTAATTGCTTCTGATAGGACTGAAAATGCTCCAGTATTTCCTATGGCAGGCTTTCAAAGCTGCAAAATCAGCTTCTCTGACTGGTTCATAATATCACGCTGACATGCATAAGTAATAGTTCCATTATATAATGTCAAGCCACTTCTGTTCATCCAAATACCTTGTTCATATTTGTACCACTATGTATATGAAGCTTATGGCTTCTGCTTCTGATTATATATAGTTGAATCATCCAGGCAGAAGTCATTCATCAGCAAAACAAGTGAAAGCTATTAAGAACAAAAAGAAAAAAAGCAGAGGTATACATTAGAAACTACTGGTTGTTCCTCTTCTACCTTCTTATTTTCACTTCAACCTTTAGTTTGGCTGAACTAATTGCTAATTTTATAGGTAACCAAGCTGTCGATAGAGTTCATGCACTCCAATTTATTAATGATCAGGCATATACACTATCTGCAAAAGCCTTTTGGTCAAATTGGTGGTCGCACCAATGATAGTTTTAACCTTTCAATTAGATTTGACAGCACGGTTAAATCATTGTTTGCCATTACCAAAACTTTGTTACCGTGTTGCCCTTCTAGATACTGATTATGTGGATCCTTAATACCTGACCTTAACCATTTTTGTAATTTCATACTTGTTGGTCTTTGGACGCCACTACTTCTTGCATCTCACTGATAATGATGCATTGATGCGATAGTGTGTATTTGATAGACAAATGAAGTTTCATGCAAGTTCCTCTGTATATTCAAGGATCAAGCTACTTGCAAATTTCTGTATATATTCAAGAAGAAGAACTCCCAGGGGTTTTCCTTCGCTTGTTTAGGAGAAGAATCAGGTATTCTTTTGTTTTCCAGAAATTTTTTTCACTTCTCCTCCTGGTTTTTCTTTGCTGGTTTTTTGCTCACTTATTTCAGGTTTATCTATTTATGTTCATGTGCAATATTTGGTATTCAGCTCTTTAATGCCCATGTGCATACTGTGTTCAACTTTCTTATCTTAGGTGCCAGTGGATTTGCTTTTGTTATCTTGGTTTGGTATATCAATAGAGGTATTCTGCTTCTTTTTACGTATAGTTCATTTTCTTCACATGCATGCTTAGTATGTTAAGTTTTGGGGATCTGGTTTTCAAAATCTGTTTTCCCCTTTGATCCACATAGCCTGCAACTCTTGCTTTTGGAGTATGCGTGATCATCTCACTCCCCGAGAAACCGCTTGTCATGACTATATTCACAAGCGACGGCTTCTTGTGCCAGAACTTGAGAAAATATTTCTGCTTTGTCTCCTGCTTCTTTGTTTTCTCTTGTGGTTCTTGGTCTTGCTCTTTTACCCCCCTTTCTTGCTATTTGTTTTGTTCAAGTAATTCTTATTGCTACATCTTTGTGTATCTATTTTCCTTAGGATTTTTGTGCTTCTACTTTTCTTTCACCTTTTTTTTTGTGAAGACTTCTTTGCCCAGCAATTATATTGTTATCTATTCTCATATTTTGTTCATATTTTTTCCTTGAATTTAAACTTTTGATCAGGTGGGATTCTTTCATGGAGGTTGTGGATTTTCAGCAAATATATCTATATGTGATGGTAACGCTTTTGTGTATTTTTTTTAAATATAGTGCTGACAATAGTTAGTTTTGGTACAACTCTTTAGTTTGTTCTTTGGGCTTTTAGAGATATTAGCTATGATAGTTTTCCAATTTTTAGGTCTTATTATTTTTGCAAGTGTCACGAAGCATCTTACGCCTCAGCCAGGAGCTGGTGGTTTTGATACTCCCATTTCTGGATGAAAAGAAGTCCAGTGATAGAGGTAGAGGTTTTGTTGTCTTAATCTTATGTTCTAAATTAACCCTGAAATTTTTACTCCAATTTCATATGTATTTGTTAATTTTTGGGTATTCCGTGTAATTGTTGAGATGGATGAGCATTTTCAAAAGCTAACGAAGGGAACACCTCCAGGAACAAAGCAAGGAACCACAGTTCAGGTGGTTCTTCTACTGGCCTTTTGGATGTACAACATGTGCTTATTTTTAAGCTATTAATTTGTGTCAAACAACCCGGTGAATCCCTTGCAGAAAATTTACAGAGGACTAGAGAGTGAACCAGACTTGCAATGCAGGATCCTAAGGTGATGTCATGTAAGAATAATCTGATCTACAAGTTCTGCGATGTTGTGAAAATTGTGAGGATGTAATCATAAACTACTATTTGATTAGTGCTTGGAAATTGCAGAGATTATAATCTTGTTCACGATTCCTATTTGATCATTAGGTTGAATTTGGTCTCCAAGTATTTTTGCATTTACATCTATATTTGTATTCTTTCATTGTTATATGTCAATGTCTTTTGTAGTGCTTCCATGTTTGTGCAGTATTACTAATTAGAAAGTTTGTCACCGTAGAATTTGAAGTTACCAAATGCTTCTTATCTGATATCGTTTCTCATCTTTATCATGTTGTTTGAAGACTTCTAAATAGAGATTGACATTGTAGGATTTCCACATGGATCGTTGTAAATTAATTCACATTGTTTCCGGTTCTATTATCTACTCTTATACATTATCATTGAAGTCTGTTGATATAGGAATATCACACTTTGTGCAGCTTCTAGATCTTTCTGTTTGAATGATTCAATGTGACTATCCCTAAATCAACTTCTACACATTACTGTGATCTAGAATAACTGATTGGCTGGTTTCAGAGAGAATGTTTGCCAGCCCTTGATCCCAATCACATCCAAGCAATGGGTTTTTGCTGCTATAGCGAAAGAAGTAAAATTCCTAACTTATTGTCTTTCTTCAGTCCCCAAATTTTCTTCCTCACTAAAATATTTTAGTTTATTTAAAAAATTCAGCTACACTTTAGCATGAGGATTGTAGTACACACACTTTGGTAATGAAGTTGAAAGCTTTGATCTCATTTGCTGCAAGAATCAAGTGGAAGTTTTTCTATAGCTTGCTTGTACTTCTGCTGTGAACTTGTACTTTAATAGTAGTTGACAAGATAGTTTGCATACCATACTGAACTGCATTTTTGAATCTTAAATGATTGTAATGAAGAAAGGAAGGTAAAAATTGGAGTTGATGTGCAAATGCAGTGGGAAAAACGATGCAAGAAGTTAAACGTTGCAGGAGACCTGCCTCTATGAGTGGCAAAATCCAAATTACAGAAGCTTGAAGAAGGGGTGTTCTTGGTGAGAAGGAGTTTCAGTGGAACTCATAAGCTTCTGGATGAAAAGCTTGAGGAAAGAGTAGGTACACAAAGCATTGAAGAAAGGAAAAAAACACCAAGACCAAAGAGTAGCAAGAGAGCACCGAAGTATCTAGAAAAAAGGAGGAAGATCACAGAGTTCATTTCCGCCAAATGAGCTGATCTTGTAAAAGCTTGTCCAGAAGAATTTTTTTTTATCTTTGATCTTATTTTGCGATTGAAAACTTTCTTTGACTTGATGATAGTAAATCACATTTGTTTGAGGGCTATTGCATATAATATCATTAGTTTAATCTTATTTTGCACAGTTGGTTATGTGTTCCTCGCTACTGTTTACGAAGTTTTTTCTCTTAATTTATTTTGCCTAGGAATATCAGAATCGAGTTTGCTTCTAGCTCTACTGGCAAACGAAAAAAATAAAGGGCCTAAAAAGAGGCGCCTGATGGAATTCACCCTCTCATTTTCCATTAGCCATACAATCTTATAATCCATATGCGGATAAATTGTCCACCAAAATATAAACGACCAAAATTTTTTAATAAAACACCTGGCGCCTGCGCATTGCGCAGGGAAGCCTCCTAGTATATATATATAGATGTACTGTATGTACATTCCATGGCAGAGTTCCAGACTAGATTCTACACATTTTTGTCATTTGATTTAACTTTGGCCAGTTCGGCAAGTAATTAAACGGGAATGAGTGAATGAATCAAATAATAAATCAATGTAGATTAGCATTTGCACAGATATCAAGGCAATGCCGCCGTAGTGTGTGTATCTACTGTGCCATATTCCTTTCTCTCACTTTTGCTCCTTTTTTGTCTCATAGTTTCTGCATTTCTTGCTAACACCACCTCTCTGTTACACAACAAACTCCTCTGTTCTCAGACCATAAAAAAGGTTGAAACTGAAATTCGTGGATGGATTGATTATGCAGATTGAACCCATCATCTACTCCTTTTATTTCCTAGTCTGTTCAGCTTTCATTTTTATTGCTTAAAAAGAACATTTTCTCAGTCTCAAGTCTTTTGATTCTTTCATGAAATAACCGAGAGTTTGGGGTCCTTTTTTCAGTGTGAAACTGGAATGTTACTTTCACAAAACCAAAAAGCTCAGAACTTTGGAGTCATTTTCAAGTGGGCTTTTTCTTATTTATCAAAAGAAAGGCTTTTTTAAGTGGATTTTGGTTTCTTGGAAGACATGCTGCTCCAGCCTCCAGGCTTCTCAAAAGGGTTGCTTTGTTTTGTGCTGCATTTGCTCTTCTGAAGTTTGAGGCCAAAATTTGAGTGCAAGAAGATACTGCAGAGGTTTGATTTCTTGGTTCTTAGCTCATTTCCTTTTCTGGGTTCTAATTTGTTTTGTGAAATTTTGGTTGGCAAGTGGAGTTTGTTTATATGAATGAAATGTCATTAGTTACTGAAATAGGATTGGTTTATAGGCTCTGAGAGAAATGTGCTATGATTATGCTGAAGAAAAGCCAAAAATGTTGGTTTCTTTGATAAAGTGGTATGCTTGATTTGATGGTAAAAGAGAGATGGGTGTAACAAGCTCAAAAGAGGGGAGGAGTGAAGCTTTAAGACTATGCAAAGAAAGGACAAGATTTATCAAACGAGCTATTGAATCAAGATATGCTTTAGCAGCTGCTCATGTTGCTTATGTTGAATCATTAAGAAATATTGGGAATGCTCTTAGGAGATATGCTGAGGCTGAAGCACTTATAGAGTCCTCTATACCTACTTCAGCCACTGAACTGGAAAAAACCCCTTCACATTCTTCGTATCTGTCGCCCTCGCCATCTCACATTGGGGGTGTTTCAGGTTCTCCAGTGCTTAATGGGAGCCCCCTTTCACCACCCAATGCTAGGATGAGTTATATGATGTCAGGTGGGACTAGTGCTGTGACTGTTAGGATGATTCCAAATTTACCAAGGAATATGTATGTGGGTGATGATGAGTACGTGACGCCTCCACCACCACCGCCTCCACCTCCACCTCCTGAATCAGGATCTTCTTGGGACTTTTTTGATCCAATTGATGATTCTGAGAGCTTTAGATTTGTTGGGGATAACAGTGTGCCTCTGGATTTTGATGATGTGAAAATGCATGGCGTTGTTGGGGAAAAACATGCGGGTTTTAATAGCAACAATGAAATGGATGAAGTGTTCGTGACACCAAAATCAAAGGTGCAGAGCAATAGCAAGTTGGTTGTGTACAATGGGAACTCATCTATACCTCAAAGGACTCAAAGTGGTCCTCAGCCAGTAGTTGATAGTGAAGTTAAGGGTATGAACATAGAACCAAAAAGGAATGGTTCTGTTGGAACAGCAGTGGGCAAAACAGGTTCTGAGCAGTCAATCTCCAGGAGAGATAAGTCTGCAGTGGGGAAGGACATGTGCACTGACAGAGAGGATCCTTCAGAGTTCATTACTCACAGGGCTAAAGATTTTCTGCCTAGTATAAAGGACATTGAGCACTGGTTTTCCAAAGCATCTGAATCAGGGAAAGGAATTTCTAGGATGCTTGAGGCAAATAAGATCCAAGTTGGATATGCTGAAGCTAAAGGTAACTATTTGTTGGTGATATTGACTTGCTTATTAACTACTTTTTAGTAATGTAACATTTGGATTATTGCATGTGCCTCTTCTTATGGCAAATTTTCTGGTTGCAAATGCTGAGTTTATATCATTCTTGTAGGAAAAGCACCAGTTGCAGTTTATTTGGCTTCTTTCAAAACAGCTTGCTGCCAAGGAAAAAATGCAAACGTATCTGATGGTGAGTTTTATTTACTTTTTCTTTTTTCTAACAAAACATTGTTAATATCAATGATGTTATGGAATTTCATTTGTAATTTTCCACTTAGCAAAGTTTAGACATTGAGGAGGTTCTAATTAAATAAGGTCGTGTGTTGTTTGAGATTGGTTGTCGTCACTTTTAAGTATAGATTCTTGAATGCATACTGTTTGTTTATCTGTGATCCATCCCCAGCCATTCTGACAATGTGATTGTTCCTTTGGACTTGGAGATATGATAAACTAAGGTTTGGTATATAGTTCAGCAAGAATTCCTTAGATTTATATAAATTGCAACAGTGTTGGAGCTTTTCTTCATCGATGAGTTCAAGTTTGTAGATTTTAAGGTAATGATGACAAAGGAGAATGTTTCTTCACAAACATGTGTGATTGACTATGCTCTTTTTTATTTTTTTTAAAAAACTTCTTATACTTGAGCAGATCCAGAGCAGCACGCAACAAAGGTTATTACATGGAAGCGGACAACATCTTCAAGGTCCTCTTCTTCAAGAACTCCTCTTACTAAAGATGACAATGACGGTAGTAGTAGTGACTTCATGGAGGAGTTCTGCATGGCTGCTGGAAGTCATTCTTCTACGTTGGATAGACTCTATGCATGGGAGAGGAAGTTATATGATGAAGTCAAGGTACATCTTTTGTGTTGCTTTTGTCTGTCTTTGTTGAAAAATTCTCTTGTTATGTTAAATTCTGTAAGTTCTCAAGGTTTTTCCCTGTCAACAAGTTAATGATAATTCTTGTTTTATAGACTCGTTAGATAGACTCTATCTAACTCGTTAGATAATTCTTGTTTTATAGACTCGTTAGATAGACTCGTTAATGATAATTCTTCTACGTTGGATAGACTCTATGCATGGGAGAGGAAGTTATATGATGAAGTCAAGGTACATCTTTTGTGTTGCTTTTGTCTGTCTTTGTTGAAAAATTCTCTTGTTATGTTAAATTCTGTAAGTTCTCAAGGTTTTTCCCTGTCAACAAGTTAATGATAATTCTTGTTTTATAGACTCGTTAGGTTACCAAGTTGGTTCGTGTACTGAAGTTCAAAGTCTGTTGCATGACATGGCTTTAAATGGCATATTGCACTTGCTGATTCAGAATGAAAATTGGTGTAGATGAGCATACATTGTTTTCTGTCTTTTGCTACACTTCTTTGGCTCTAATTAAGTTAATTCCCTTATTTTCCTTGCGAACTTCTTTGATGCTTAAAGCTCCTGCATCTTCAACTATTCATATAACTTGTACTTTGATCTTTTAATTCATATTATATCAGTTTTCCTTTGATATGTCATTTGCATCAAAATATGAAGGTATGTACATACGTTCTTCTAACTTCTTTTGGTGGTACATCCAAGCAACTTATCTAGGATTAAATCTTCAGATAGAAGGCAGCAGGTGTGGGAAAAAGCAAAATAATAGTGACAAAAGAAAAGCACAAACACAAAAGATACTACAGTCAACTTTAATGGACTTTTCTGTTTGTTCATCATTAGGTGTTGCTTTCCCATTCCCTTAATTGTTGAATTATCAAAATTATTCCCTGCCAAAGCCTAAAGTTGTCCCTTTCTCCTTCAGCCTCCCTTAAGTAAGAGATTAATAGCGTTTAGACACTGATAGCATTTTGGAGAATGGGGCTTGTCCTTTGATGTCAATGGAGTGTCGTACCATTATTTTTCCATGATGGTATAATCGAAGATTGAGACACCTCTGAGAAGTACAGTTATATGAAAATTTTATTGACTAAACAACAGAAATGTAGTCCTCAGATATTCTTTGGATGTTTGGGTGTCTTTGGTTCTTCATGCATGCATGCATACATACATACATACATACATATCTGTAAAGTTTTTTCTAGTGTGTTCTTTTCCTCATTTTCAGGATCGCGAAAGTGCAGTGTCAATATAAACTAATTGAACCAAAAACATTTCTCGTTTAAAAGAAAAATTAGTATAGTCACTATGAACTGAAGCCAGAGCATTATATGGTTGATTAATATTTGACAAATCGCTGAGGTTCTTCCTCTAACTTTTAGGGTCAGCGAATAATATTTTAAATTTAATTGGGCAACAATATATACTCGATCTGTTTTATTTGGAGTGTCATTTCTCTTATAGAGATTAACATTCATTTTTTGCAGGTTCAGCATATAAAACTCGGTGCTATGTCCTAAAGCATCATCCAAGACTCTTCTGTCTTCTTCTATTGCACAAATCAAACATTTTGAAATTCCACCAATAACCAATAATTATTTCTTCTTAGTTAATTTCTTATTTACACTATCAAACATCTGATAATTGATTTACCCTACATTTAACTAATTTAAAGATCATGTGACACTCTTTTGAACAAGATGATCTGTCAGTTTAACCAGTGGATCACCCTATGATCAGAGATTTGAGTAAACTAATCTAATTCAATTGGGTTTAAACATGACTGCAGCTTGGTATGGAGTAATTTCACTATGTGAAAATGATTTTAAGTTTCCTATGGTATTATGCGAAGGATGGATTCACTTGCATGTGGTATAACATCTGAATTTCAACAAAGTTTTTGCTTTGGATGAATGATATTAGCAGCAGATTGCAACATAGATTCTTAGATTTCATTTTCAGATTGGAGCATTCTGTCCTATATATGTGTTTTGAACCTCACTTCTTTTTCAATTTACCTTTGTAGGCCAGTGAATCTATCCAGAAGGAGTATGACCGAAAGTGCAACCAGCTCAGGCACCAATCTGCAAAGGATCTTAGTGCCCAAGTAATTGACAAAACCAGAGCTGTGGTAAAACATTTGCATTCACGAATTTCAGTTGCCCTTCATGCTGTTGATTCAATCTCAAAGCGGATTGAGAGACTGAGGGATGATGAATTGTTGCCCCAACTTTTGGAACTTATTCAAGGGTGAGATTCCTTCTGCATTACCTTTGCTTTTAAATGTATAAAGTTTGTACTTTGGTGGTTTTCAAGATCCTTTCGGTTGGTACATAAATCACGAGTACCAGCTCTCCAGTTTTTTGAAGACTGGAACTAAATTTAGTTGGTTTAGAACTCTCGTAGTTTGAATTTTGTCATTGGTGTTCCCTAGCAGATTAATCTGGATGTGGAAATGGATGCTTGAGTGTCATTATTCACAGTATATAACCATCTCGTTAGCATACCATTCAAAGACCTCGGGAGGGACTGCCCAAGGAGATGCGCACAAGGATATCATGTTGCAGCTGCTGCATGAAGTAGAATGTTTTGGCTTGAGTTTTGCTGATTGGATCAACAGTCTCACATCATATGTAGAAGCTCTAAACAGTTGGCTACAGAACTGCATCTTGCAGCCTCAAGAACGATACAAGGGCAGAAGAGTATTTTCTCCTCGTCCAGTTTTACCACCACCAATATTCGCTCTCTGTCGTGAGTTGTCTGCCGGCATCAAATGTTTGCCATCACAAGAACTTAGTGATGCAATCAGAGTCTTTTTATCTGATCTTCGCCAGTCCATTGGACATCAAGCTGATGAACCACCCAAGAAAGAAAACACGCCCGAAGCTGGCAATAATGGAGAATTGGAGTGCAACAATGAAGAGAAAATTGATGACAGGTCTGCAAATTTGAATAGCTTACAAACAAGTTTGGCAAAGGTATTGGACAGTCTAACCAAGTTTTCTGAGGCTTCACAGAAAATGTACGAAGATGTTAAGCAGAAAAGTTTGACAGCTATAAATGCATATTACAATTACAGACCACCACCAAGGTCACATACCATATGAGGTATATTTTGTGTTTGATTGTAACCAACAGCTTGGTGAGAATAGGAACTCTAATGAACAGGAGGATGGAATTCTTATCTTTTACATAGCTTAACTGGATGGGTAAAAGGGGACTTGTGTTTCAAGGCATTGTGCAGATCCTTGTATTTTTGTTCTTATCTAAATGTTTTCCTGTTCTGATTTCTTTCTTGGTGATTAGTTTGTGGACTTAAATCTTGGTCTGCTTGCATTCAGCTGGATGCATAAGCTACGATACCAGGGCAAAGGTTTCTGGTGTTTTGCAACTAGGTGGTGACAATTAAGGAGCCTTGATCAGCATAACTGCGTTGTAACAACAATATCCCAAAAGAGAAGCAGTTGAACCAACAGTGTTCATGTCGTATGTAGTTTGCATTTGATAGAAAGTTTACTGAAGTGACATATGAACCCCAACATGGCACACCGTCAAAATGGCATTTCATCTTTATTTGGCTTCCTCAGTTATACAGAAGAAAAAGTGGAGGAATCAAATGAGACTAATACTTGCTGTTAATGGTATTGTAAATTATTTCATCTCATTCATAATCAGTCATGTGCTGGCAAACGCGTCATCTGATAAGATTAAATTGTCTATGGGAACCTAAATGAAGTCATCAAGTTTCTCTTGTCCAGAGAGCCAAATTAAATAGATCAGAAGCTGTCGCATCTGGATTTCCTTCAAAAGAACAAACACTTTCAGAGACAGCGGTTCCTTTCAAATTGGTGACATCAAGAATATTTCTTGTATAGGAGATTCACGTTTAGATATTCTTTGTATACGCAAGTTACAATTATCTATCAAAGGATCAGCATTTCTGCTGAAGTATCAATCTGCTATCTTTACGAAATTCGAAATTTTGAGAAAGTAAGATGAGGAAATATAGCGGTAACCACTGTTCATATTTTTATTCCTCGAAGTAACAACAAAACTATAACTCCGACTTCTTCCTTTCCCGTGCAGATCAAGAACAGGGGAAAGTAAAAAGGACCCAGCTTTCTCTCTGGAACTAGAAGCCAACATGTTGAGTATACTGTGAATAAGCTTCGCCTGCAGTCTGCAATCCAATCGGAGCCCTGATGACATAATCTGGAAGATCAAAGGCGTCAACAAGTTCCCTTGCAATATTCCTAACTTGGAAACTCAGGTACTCTGTCAACTTGTGAATGGCCTGCACAAATATGGCATCCTATAAACATGAGTATAAGTACTATCAAATCAGGAACTGCAGCGGATTCTGGACAGTACAAATGTCATTATGTGACATCAGTCAGAATGAGTAACATACAAAGACACTAGAACAGGGTCTCTGAAAAGATAGCTTGATAGATATGAATTCTTCTCCGATGGACAAATAATCATCGTGAAAGCACGTAATTTTCTTAATCATGGTTATCATCTGAATCAGCTTTAATACCTTAGCTTTGTTTGGGGCCACATAGTCCACATTGCGATAAGTCCCTATATCATTCCAAATTCTATCTAAAGCGTAAAGATCACAAACAAGCTTCAGAGCACTTCGGGAACCTTCATCAGGACAGCTGAAGCAAAAAGCAGCCAGAGTCAAACTCAATTTTTAAGAGGAAAAGGGAAGAACTGAGGGCTAGAAATATAGGTACCTTCGCACTGCTTCAATGAATCTTTCAAGAATGACAGATTCAATATGGGACTCAGCAAGCGTCAAAAGGTGATTCAAACATCTATTCCAAGCACCAAACCCTCCAAGAGTTTTGGAGTGTTTCTGAAGTCGGGCAGCAACACTTTGAAGCAATCGAGATGTACGATACTGCACCAAAAATGTTACATCAACTACAAGGTATAGGCATTCTATCCATTTCCTGTTTTACATCAGATAATCAAACTCACTCTGAAGGCATCCAACTGGAATTTTGGATCCCGCAGATGGTCTTCACCTTCCCATCTGGAAGTTACTGGGTTAGGCTGAGAAAGATAAGTGTTCATGGACTCTTTCAAATAGTTCCATGTGACGGCAAGTGATCCCCCCTGGAACTTCTGTTTATACTGCTTCAATAAGTCAATCGCCACCTGAATTACATTATAAATTTGAATAAACAATTCCACTAGATATTAATCACCATCTAAGAGGAGTCTTTCAGGATAGTTCAATCATAAATTTTGCTGAGGAAAAAGCAGAATCTTAGTCATCAAAAAGCAACAAATTAGCAGAACAAGTTACCTACCAATCCACTGAGATGTGCTTCACCATCTATAAACAAGAAGGGGTGGATATATAAGGTAGGAGTAATTTAAAAGCCTCAAATAAAAAACACTGTACCACCTAATCCTGCATAATATGATCTACTAGCACAGGCCTGACCATCTTTCAAGCGGATGTGATGAACTGTGAGAGTGAGACTTAAGAATGTCATGTTTCAACACAATTTAGCACCTCAACTTACTAAAGCCCGCCCTCCAACCAACTATTGCAGCAAGATTCCTCAAAGAGTCATGATTTAATCTACTAAAATGCAGAAGGTCCTTATAAGCATATAGATGTCTCAGTGTCCATGAGAATCAGAGTGCATATATCACAAGAGAGCATTATAAAAATAGATTGAGATCCAGATAAAACCTGCTGAAGAAGAACGGTGTTATCCCCTTCAAATGTCTGGAATATATCATGATCATTTCTCAAGCTACCAAACCTATTTACGGCAGCATAACCATGGCCTCCACAAGCTTCTCTACATGTGTTCAATGACTTTGCAGTATAAGAGGTAACATAGGCCTTGAGTCCAGCAGAAAGTGAATGGACATCCCCAACCGACTCTTCATCATGTGTCTTCTTCATTTCACAATATTTATCCACCAAGTGAAGTGTGGCAAAATGGAATGCATAAGTTGAAGCCAGCATTGGCATTAGCTTGTGCTGATGAGACTGGTAATCAAGTATAGTAATCTCAGGTTGCTTGGGAGGACCAAACTGCTGGCGCAGTAGAGAATACCTTATAGCAATTGTGGCAGCAATCTTAAGGACACCGCTTGAAGAATATGCAAGGACGACTCTTCCTCCTACAAGTTCCCCTAATGTAGCTCCAAATCTTTTACTGATACTAGGCAGGCTGCTGGTGTATTTCCCATCCCGTGAGACATCTCCAAAACGATTAAGAAGATTATCTCGTGGAATCCTCACTGAACAGAATCTTAGTGCTCCATTATCTACTCCATTGAGGCCAACTTTATGGCCACAATCATGTATTTCAACCCCAGGCAGCGGCTTATGGGTCCTGAGATCCCTAATTGGAACAATAAAGGCATGAACACCCATATCAGAAGTACCTTTTGTATCATGAGTTGGTAACATCAGCTTTGCAAAAACTGAGGCAAACTTTCCATGGACTGCAGCATTCCCAATCCACCACTTGATAGCTCCATCATTTGGTGTGTTGATAATGAATTCATCTGTTAGTGGATCAAATGTTGCAACAGTCTGAAGGCCTTGAACATTTGATCCTTTTCAAAATAACCGAATGAGAGAGAATCAGAAAAAAAAGCACTCCGACAAATTATTTGAGAAAAGGTAATTAAAACTGAAGCAGTTGGAATATGGATTATGACCAATTAGAGTACTAGTTAAAAAATTAATCCTGGAAAGAAATATCAGCATAACAACTTTCTTTCAATTGGCTTCCCAAAACAGGAAAGTGCATCTTCTTTGCATAAGTTAAACAAACTTGTGAAACCTAGTATTTATGTAAGAGAACAACATGATCAAACGATACTGTTTTAGAAATTCTGTAGCATGCAGTTGCACTTGCACTACAGAAGGGAAAATGAAACGGGATTGATGTCTGCTTAAATATTAACAGAAAATACAGCAATCATAACCTCATCATTCAAAACAAATTGGTTGGAACGTGCTTTAAAAAAAAATTACAAGTATCAATGCTATAGTAGTATTGATCAGGTGGAAGAGCATACCATGGTGAAGCTCTGTCATTGCAAAACACCCAGGGTACTCCATGTTGTCTATACCATCAAAGTATTTATCCCTATGCTTTTTAGTTCCCAAGTTGAGAATAGACCCACCCCAGAGACTGCAAATTACATAAAAAGCATTGGCTTTTGTACATTGTTTGAGTGAAAAAAAACTGCTTAAAAGGCCAAGATGTTCATATTGGTTTGAAGCAAGAAGCAAGCCAAGCAGACAGGAAAAATATCGATAATACAAGAAGAAAGCAACAAAGGCAGACAGGAAATATCAATAATACAAGCAGAAAGAAATAAAGGCAGAAGCAACTGATGCAATTAGCTGGAAGTTTTTTCAATTTCCATCAAGTTTAATTTCCAGTGAAAATGCTATAAGTCTAGATCTCTAATACACATCATCTATCCACTGATGTGACAATGTAAAGATTCTATTCAACATTAATTAATTCAGAACCAAATATTAAATCAATCAGCTAGTATTCAGGACCGCAACAGATCAGGTACTTGCACAATTTTCACTACCATAGCTGAACTTATATGTACACCCTGCAGTCCTAATTTGACTAAACCCTATCCTTTAGTTATTGGCCGGAATTCTCCAATAGAACTAAGAGGCTAGTCCAATACCTTATTGTAGAATGTAGATAGAAAGACAAAAAATCAAAAGCTAGTTAACTCACCCCATCTCTGGTACAATTGATCATTGTTCACCCTAGTGCTCTAAAGGGGGGAAGAGAAGGAAAAGACAGCAAGAAATGCAGTCATCAAATTAAAGGCAAAACTGATAGTCAAATATATTATACTCCATATATGCATTACCTCAACTCAATTAAACATTCTCAGCCCAATTACATCCAGAGACATACATTGGCATACTGCAGAACATAACAGTTCTGTTTAATCACAAACTAGGTTGTGTATATTGTCCTCTGCAATCCCTTTTCTAGAAATATCACACAAAGGCTTGCCCTGTCCATGTTATAAGACGTGCACCCATCATCCAAATCCAAAAATTAGATATGATGATAAATCTTATTTCACCTAATCCACTGCAATGACATAATCAATCTAACTCATGTTAACTTGTTACCAGTTCAAATTATCCAAGTAGGACTAGTCAGAGACTATTTCACATTCTAACCAAAGTTCCCTCATTCATCGCGTTCTTTCCCTCTTGTACTACCAGATAATTCCATTATTTTCAGTCCATACATATACACTCCTATTGTGTTATCACCCTTACTACTCCACACAAATACTTAGAAATCAGGAGAGGAAATATTTACAAACATTCTAGCCATAATTTCAAAAGCGTCAGTCCCCAGGATAACTAACTACAAATCTAAATCCATATCTCCAATTCAAACACAAAAAAACAAAATTAATAAATGTGCAGAATAACTGAATACCAATCAATTAAATCATCCATTTACCTGTACTGCACGCCCATCTTGATCGCAAGGGACATGTCAACACTACCAACAGCTTCAGCAATAGCGAAATATTTAGCAGGATCTTCAACCACATATTTAAAGGGTCTAATATTAGCTTCTCTGACAAGCCCAACAAGCTGCCTCATGCAAAGCTCCCTGTGCTCATCTTTTGATATCTCGAGTGGGGTTTGCAGCTCAGGCCTTGACTTGAAGTAGTCAAATACTTGCTCCTGTATATCTCTATGCTTTCCTCTCATGAAACTCGACAGCTCCACCACTTTTACCTCAATCTTCTTTGCTCTTGCCGCGCAAATTAACATCGTCATCTGCTGGTGCGATAGATCATAATGGTTGGATGAGAAGGGGTTTAGATGCAACGATAGCCGCTCAATTCGCCGCCACGGAGTGGTGGCCAGCGTGGTGACTGGATTTTGTTGGTTTTCTTGATCATTTTCAGGCGCTTGAATGCCGGGATTTTGGGTTCTTGATGCCATCATCTTCAGCTGAAGAGGCACCGCTAGTGTGTGTTTTTGGGTGTGAAGATCGGAGGGGCAGAGATCAAGACAGAAGGGGTAGTTTATACGCAAAGGTTTTGGCTGACGTGGTAGGACTGACTGGACAGGTGTCGGGTTATGATTGGGTGGAGACTGAGGTCGTTAGTACTTTGGCGCGCGTTTCAACGCATTGATTGTTTAGGATAAAACACTGTGCTTGATTAATTTTCTTTAGGGAAAATTTCAATTGCAGCCACCTCCTTAAGGTTTGAAAATTTATGAAAACCTCTCCTAAAAAATATATCTTGATAACAATTGATGACGTAAGAAAAAAACTTCAATGAATATCCAATATTACCCTCTCTACTATGTAAAACAAATTAAATATTAAAAAGTTGACTATCATCATTATCGGTTAGGTGAAAATTTCAAGTTAGTTTTTTGCAAAAAAAAAATGTTTAAGCCATGTTTTGAAAACATTATTTTTGTTTGGTACTTTTGATATTTTCTTCAGTTAAGTAATTTTTAAAATACTTATTTTAGCAAATACCTTCCTAATTGGTTGGTTGACTTTTTGTAAATTGATTAATAAATCTAGTTAGAAAAATTGCTAATGAAGCATAACGTATTAGATAGATGACCTTAGAATTTTAGAATAAAGAAATATTAACAAAAATTTTCTATTTTTCTCTTTTAAACTCATTTTCATTTTAAAATTTGTACAATTTGTGAAGTTTATTATAGTCTTTTCACATCACTAAGAGAGGCGACTATAATTTTTCAAATAAGGTGTTGACCACAAGTATCAAAAGGAATAAATTCACAAATCTACCTTGAGGTTTCTACACTTGCACTAACACCTCTTGGGATTTTAAAATTTTCACTAAGACAAATATTTTGGACCCTTTGCTTACGTCATGATGGCTAAAATAACCACTTTGTCCTCTGAAGTTGCTGCCCACAATCACAATCAATCTTGAGGGCGTAGAGGTAGTTGTGATGTTTATATACAATTGCACCTGAATAAAAAAATATGGCCGTTGGAACTTGTAGGCGGTCGTTGCTAAGGCTGCTAAAACATTGCTTATGTTTCCATGTGGTGCTGGTAAGTTCTTGAATTGTATTTACACCCCCTCAATTTTATTAATCATTTCAAGCTTTTAAAGGACTTGCAATCTTCTATTAATATAGGGACCAAAAGGGCATTCATGAAATAAAAATCTCATCTCGCCCATGATAATAATATTTTAATCCTATTTGAACTAAATTGTTTCTAAAATCTCAAAAGTAAGAGTGGTCAGTAAAATTTTTAAAACCTCAGGCGGTGTCAATGCAAGTCTAAAAAATCTCAAGGGAGATTTGTGAAATTATCCCGTATCAAAAATCTCAGGGTAGTTTCTGAAATCATCCCTTTTCCTTAATTATTTATTCAGTTATTAAATAATTTCTTGAATCTTTCGCCTTTTAGGGCAAGCGGATGAGCATGAGAGGTGTTATCCTGTTTGAATATGGTTTTGACTTATGCGGATATTGGAAAGGAAATTGATGAGAATTTTCGGTTGGTCAGAGAAGTGAAATCTATTTTGGCAACTATATCCGTTGTGTAAATTGACTAGTTTGGCCTCCTTACAAAGGAAGAAAATTTTTTATGGAGTTTCAAGATTCATAATGAAGTACCCTTTACGGGACATGGGGAAATCTCATTGAATTCTAATGTGATTTTACCCTAACATTACCATTGTGGTAGGAAAGTTCATTCGATGTCTAAAATTAGCATCTTTTTTTGACATGTGGGCAGCAACCAATATTGTAGTCAATTGTATTCCATGGGTTTGTCTAGTTTCTATTCAAGTGATTAATAATTGATTGAACAAGTTTTGATACCAAGAAATAGTAAAAGAATCTATTAAAAAAACACTGAAAATGAAGAACTAGTTTACTACTCTCTTTTCTTTTCTTTTTTTTTTTTTAACAAACGACAACACAAATGAGAAGAGAGAATACACCTATCTCATATAAGAAGTTAAAGGGAGATATTCATCAAGACTACAGCGATACACTACTACACAATCGCTAAATGTTCCTAATTATGAGTGTGATTGGATAGGAGATTATTTGGAATAATTACTGTAGTACATATTGTGATGTGATGTATGTGAGATAAAAAGATAATTGAAAAGATAAAAAGGTGTATTGGAAATTGTAATGGTGATGTAAGCAAATAAATTTGGACAAATAATCTCTATATTATTACCCGTAGAGTGATTATAAAACTTTGTCAGTAATCAAATCGCATAGTGTTCATTTTATTTTATTGAAGAGAGTAGGGAGATAATTACTTCTGACAGGGCGAAATCGGGTTGGGGAAGAGCCAAGAGTGTATTTGGATAGTAGATTATTGGGACAATTTTAGAAGCTGTTTCAGAGATATGTGACAAATATCATTTAGCGTTCTTGAACTTTGAAAAATATCATTTGCCTTCCTTATTTTCAACTTTTTGTAACATTATAAACCCATTTTAAAATATATTATTAAAAATTCATTTTAATACCCAATATGTTTTCATTCCAGTATCACCCTTGTCTTGTGCACCTTTTTTTTAAAAAAATTTTCATAACAAATCTAATTAACCCCTTAAACTTCTAAAAACTTCACCTATATGGTTTTGTAGTTAAAAATTATAGGATGCTAATAATATTGAAAAACGTTTTAATAGTTTTCATGTCATTAGTTGGCACAATAAATATTAAACTTAGAAACTGGCAAACACTATTTAGTAAAAAGAATGACTTCTTTTGGTCTTTGAAAACATATCAAATGAGTTTGTAAACATAATTAAAATTTTTTTTTTCTAGTTTTCAGAAATTCTAACAATTTGAAAAACTCCTCAAGTTGATTGTAAAAACTTTGTAGTTAATAATATTTTTTGGCTTGAAAACACCTTAAATATACTCTTAATGTACTCTCATGTAAATCAATCACAAAAAATATATTACCATATCATTTCAAATAAATTTTTTCAAGTAATCTCCTATCCAAACACACTTATTATTTATTTACTAAAGCCTCATAACTATTTTTATTTACGTAGTTTGAACTTTAAACATAATTTTCTTGTATTGTTGCCTTAGTAATATAATGTTTCAACTTTTTTTAAAAAAAAATAAAAATCACCTTCAGATGGTGCCAAGTTTGATATGAACCCCTAACAATTTTAAATAAAAATAGAAGTACAATGAGAAAGACATCATACCTAACCTCGTTATTTCTATATATATAACATCCGTAAGGAAAATTACGTCTATCTAATCTAAGGAGGCCTTTGATAAAGTATAAATAAGTACATAATTTATAATCAACGGACATGTACTTGAAGTCACAGAGTATGCAAGTTCATCCGCCAATGAATTAACTTCTTGGAAAAGATGGCGAAACAAGTAAAACCGATTGGCCACTAGATTCAAAATATGGAAGATGAGATGTTATCAATGTCCTAGGGAATCCTCGACGACATTGGATAATAGTATTTGAAATAACCTTTTCGCTCATCCATTTTAATAACAGGTGAAAGAAATTGTAAGTAAGAGATTTTGGATTTAAATAATCTTCATGTTCGTCCATTTCCTGCAAGAATGTAATGCAAGAGAAGGCGCCACATTATATCGTCTCCTGCTTCACTCTCCAACCACATCACCATTGCTAAAACGTGCTTCATCTATGGTAGCTGACCTTCCACACTAAAGCTTCCCTTGTATTAAACCGATAATTACTTATTATTAGAAGAACTAACGCGTCCACGAACTAAAGCTTCACTCCTACCACAATGCCATTCCCAAAACTCACTTTGGTCCATGCCTGCGTTCCCACATTGCAAGATTAGTTTTGATGCTTCGGTTTCAATTGTAAATGAAGTGATTGGCATTAGAGTTGTTATTTGGAGTCATGATGATGGTCAATTGATTGCTGGCTTGTCTAAAAAATAAATCAAGGGCCCAAGTGATGTTGAATTGGCAGTCGGCAGAGGCTCTAGCAGCGAGAGAAGCGGTTTCACTTGCAAAAGTTTTGATGATTCCAAGTTTCATATTGAAAGGAGATGCATACTCAGGTATTAAACTGATTTGCAATTTTGAAGATATACTCTCAAACATAGGTTCTGTAATTGAGGATGTTCGCCTAAGTCTACTAGACGAACATATTGTGGATGTAATTTGGATCCCTAGATAGGTTAACAAAATTGTACATAACTTTGCACTTTTTGGCAAAGTCTATCAACCAACTTGAATCTCTTTGAAATTTCCCTCAAACTTTTGTGAAACAATTGGTGCTGGAGGAATTCTAGTAATCTAATTAATAAATTTATTAATTTTACCTAAATAAAAAACGTGTCCATGAATGTTGAAAGGTTTGGTGACTTTTTTCTCCATATGAAAATAATTAAATATGATATCATCTTTTTTTCGAATTGGACAAAAGAATAATGTGAAATCATGTTTTATAAAAGTTAATACACTGCCAACACTGTCACTTTCCTCCTTAATTTTTCCATATTAAAAATGCATAATACCTTTGTTATTTTTGGGTGCACGTTTTTACTTTGGATTATTTTTTTTTATATCAACAGTATTTATACTGTTAGCATTGGATGAATGATGCTTAAAAAAAAATTTTAGATTTAAAATTCAACTTTTACATATATATCATGGATCAACGATGATAATGTATACATTATAAGATTTACTCTTTTACATCTTAGTTTTTTTTCCCTTGCTTACGGTACAAAGAGCACGTAACTAAAACGCAATCGTTTCAGTTGTGTTCTGGCCTTCTGGGTAGCCGCTGTCGGTTCGATGGGGCGACAATTCAACCCGTGCCCGTGGGTTAAGTTGGAAATGGCCATTTGTAAATTTGCACCCAGCGAGGCGCGCTCCAAAGATGTTCAAAACATGAAAGGCGGGCTAAAACCTCCCGCGGTCCCGCCTCTCCTTGCCTAACCATCCAGATCTTCCGCCCCCTCTTCCCTTCAGTTGTGTTCTGGCCTTCAGTTGCTTACGGTACAAAGAGCACGTAACTAAAACGCAATCGTTTCAGTTGTGTTCTGGCCTTCTGGGTAGCCGCTGTCGGTTCGATGGGGCGACAATTCAACCCGTGCCCGTGGGTTAAGTTGGAAATGGCCATTTGTAAATTTGCACCCAGCGAGGCGCGCTCCAAAGATGTTCAAAACATGAAAGGCGGGCTAAAACCTCCCGCGGTCCCGCCTCTCCTTGCCTAACCATCCAGATCTTCCGCCCCCTCTTCCCTTCATTTTTCTGCCCCCGGGTTCCCTTCTTCAACTGCAATCACAGCTGATATCAAGCATCCCTGCAATCTAGACTCAGACATTCCTTATTGTCCATAGATTCTCCAAATCTTTCACCACGAGGTCAGTATCCAACGTTATCAACCGAAATGTTGTTGTTGTTGTTTTTTTTTTTTTAATTTTAAATTTGACTTTATTAGTTAATTTTCATGTAATGCCCATCAAATCCCAGATGCCCTTTTTATTAAAGTTCGCATTTTTTCACCTTTCTTGGAGTTATCAGTAATTTTTGTCATGACCTATTTTTACTGGTTGTTTTGGGTGCATTGCTTACTTTCTTTTTTGTTGGCCATATAGTGACTTGTTTGCGTATTTCAGGAAATATGTGAAATGGGATCTTTGATGTAAAAAAAGTTCAAAAAGGTGGTTATTTTAGTTGGCAATTGTGTTTTAGACTAGTGAATTTGACGATGGCTGAGAATGATAGCTTTTCTGATGGGCGTGGCAAAGATCGGGTAGTTTTAGGTGATGTGACAAATCAACTTGGTAAAAGTAGGTTTCATTCAATTTCAGGAGGTGGGATCTGTGAAAATGTTGATAAGAAAGAAAACAAGAGGCTTGTAACCAAATTTGTTAATGCGAGTGACAAGGATAGGGGTAAAAGGGCTTGTATATCGCCTCGGCCGTGTAGTCAGATTAGTTCCTTGAAGGGAAACGTTATAATGGGCGTTTCGAGGATATCACCTGAAGTTAAGGATCCCAAGTTGTTGGATAATGAAGTAGGTGGTTCGGTTATCCATGCTACTGCACAAGCTGGTGATAATTCGAGAGGTAGTTGTGAAGATGGTTTTTTGAGGCCTAATTGTGCATCTGAGAGTGATTGTGTTGAAGTAATTTGTGATAGTGAGGAAGGTAGAGTTGGTTCTGGAGGCTCTCAAGATGATAGTGATCATAATACACAAGTTTCGGGGAATGATGGTGATGATCATGATGTTGACAACTTGGTTATGAGTCAGACTGGCTCTGTTGATTGTGCAAGGTTGCCAGAGTCTCAGGAGTCTAGAACCTTTGAGTTAGAGCGATGCAGTGGACTGAAGACTGATGGGTGCTCTAATTTGGCGGCAGATATTGACTTGATAAAAGCTTGTTCATGTTCATTCTGTACAAAAGGTATATCTTGAAATTTTGAGCTCTATTTCCCCACCTAGTCATTAAATATTTGTTTCTAGTTTCTTGAACTGCCAATCATTTTTGTGCACTTGCATTGATAAGCCTTTGGTTTGTTCTGATGTCACATTCAGCTGGTTATATATGGTTAGACCTCCACTACCAAGATATGAAAGGTCGAATAACAGGTGAGTGAGTGAAAATCTGTATTGGTAGTCAGTAACGTCTATTGGTTGCCATTTTGATTCTGCTCCTTTTCCTTTCTCCGAACTTTGTTGTTCTATCTGCAAAGCACTAAAAAAGAGTCAAAAGGATGCAAGCATTCTGGTTGAAAGAAGTTGCAGGAATAAAGGAGCTGGTAAACATGATCAAGGAAGCTCTAGCTCAGCATCAAATTTAGAACATGATCTGATGACTCAGTGGAGGTCCCTGTTTTCACATATGGAGGGTATATTTGAACGTGAGGCCAAGGAACAAGTAAGTATATGTCTAGAACATTTTCTAAGTTCAACATTTTGCCTGAATATGTGAAGTGTGATATTGGATATTACCATCCAACACTTATTCTGCACAAGGCAATCCTATTATGTTTTACTTTGATACTTTCTTCTTCCAAGATTGCATTTGTGCCCAGTAAATATTGTCTGATATAGCTGATTATTTGATATTATTGAACGTGGAAACTGAATTTACTTTGTAAATTGGCTGGTGGAAACATTCAAGTAGTGAATTTAGTCATCATGAGAAGTTGAGGATTGGACATGTTAGTGTAATGTGTCCTCTGTTGTTTAAACTTTCAACATCTAGGAATCTAAATAGCAAATCCAGTTTGTCTCCTATAAGTGGTAGATAGGTGATCTTTATTTTTGCTCGTTGAGATTATGAATTTCACTATATCATGAATCAACTGGCTGGAGAATGAGGCTGTTACAATCATTACTTTAAATAACATGGAATCCTTTTACAGAAGTAAAGCAGAGATGAAAAGGGGCTCAAATGTATGGGTGAATAATGAAGAACTGAAGACATGAGGATAATTAGCAATAAAAAAAAATCAAAGAATCTCAAGGTACAAGTAGTTTAATGGCGATTGATGAGAAATTAATGTAAGCAGTGCCGGAGAGTTAATGTTAGAATTACTAGCTTTAAATTTTATTCTTAATCTAAGTTTGTTAGAGAATTTACTACCACCATCAGGTTATGTTAAATAGTGCAGCAGAAATCAAGTAAACTGAACTCAACTAAGAGGCTCTTTTGTAACTTGAGCATACTGATGTGAATAGCACATGAATGTCATATACCATTCTACATGCTCGATCATTACATGTTCTGAGGATAGAACAAATGTAGGTTATGATTACCAGGTTCCATTTGGGTAGGAATTTTCTGCTTGGGCAATTGTGTGTGTGTGTGTGTATGAGAGAGAGAGAGGGAATCCACAACCAAAGACTTAGAATAACCCCGTCAAAGGTTTGAAGATTTGTGTTAGGGTCTAGTTTCTGGTAAATGTGCAACTAAAAAGTCATAATGAATCTAACGTCGATTTGAATGAAAATTTTTTTCTTTTGTTGTATAAAATTGTTTTCTCTAAGCGATACCGATTTTAGTTCTGAATTATGCAGTCTTTGATCGTCTTTCATTAGTTGCAGACTCAGTGGTTTGTTGCTGGAATTTTGCCTGCAACTTATCATCTTTTCTTTTTATTATTATTATTATTATAAAGAATAGAAAAGTTATATTAGTGGGATGGATTCCTGTTAATTCATGATCTGTTCTACATAATTTTACATCAACTGGAGTAAACTGCTTCCTTTGCCAATCTGAAAGTGGTGGTCAATTCATATATGGTCGAAGAATCGTGGAAATTTTGTAGCCTATGCTTCGGCAGTTTACCTAAAAGAAAGTTGGCTTTTTATCCAAGATCTGTAGTATTGTTTGCAACTCCCAGTTATACCTTTTCATTGAGATTTTCATGCATTTATTGTGCAAACGATAATGATTTTCTCATTTAGTTTTACTGCCCGTAGGCTTCTTAGAAGTAACTAGCTGATTTTCTTTTATTGCAGGAAATCAGTTTAGCTTCAATAAAAGATTTAAGAGACAAATGCAAGACAGAACTCGAAGTTATCAATGGCAAAGCTCCAGATAGCCAGTAGTATGATCTTCATGCTTGTCATGTTTGTAATGCTGTTATCTCCTTTAAGTTATTTGTAGCTTGCCTTCAACCTTTTTTTTTTTTTTTTTTCTTGGTCTTCAACATCTTTGTATTTCTATAGCGCTTTTGCATCTCAAGGATTTCTATTGTATGTAACATTTGCTATTCCAAGAATAGGCTATGCCCCGTGGTTTCTTGAAAATACCCACGATAGCTCTGTTCACTCACGAATAGAGTATTTCACTTGTTTTACCCATGATAGCTCTGTTTTACCTTCAAATTCCTGTCATATTAAGATTACATGATTGTATTATTAGAAAAATTGTTGAAAGAATGAGTTGAGAATTTGATATTTAGCAGCCAATTGTTGCTAAAAACAAGATGTGACTATATAACCAACACCTTATAGGCATTTAAGATTTAAGATACATGGTGTATATATATACTTTGAAGCGAATATAATCTGTGTTCATATTTGCTGTGGATACACAGTTGCGGGGAGAAAAGAAGAAAGAAGTTATCACCGGACAAGTAAGTTAAAAACTCATAATGATATTTTACATTCATAATTTTGAACAGCAGAAGATATGCAAATGAATCTCCAACTGTTGTTCTAATTCGTTTTTTTCTTAAGAAACAGGTTTAAACAAAAATGACCAAAAGAAAAACAATACCCGGAAAAGGATTTTGTAGAAAGAATTGGAAAGGTCTTTGCTAAGTGCAAATGAGATCACTTTACATCTGCTGTTTTGTTGGCTAGACAATAGAGGCTTTCAGAAGAAATATAGGTAATACCAGCGTAGTATCCAGTACAATTTTCCTCAGCATGAGGCTCTCAGGAAGTTATATGCAGATGTGGTATTTCTCACTATATTAAAAGGAGATATTTCAATTATATTTCCCTGTTAATTTTGATTCCTCGCAGAATCAACATAGCTTGCTACTTAAAGAAGAGTATGCTATGCCATTGTAAGGCAGATGTTGGAGGAAACTTGTGTTGATTTGTGACGCCAAATCCCTGGTCATCTGTAAGTTTCTCTTAGCATCATAGCCAAGAACATGGAAGTCTTTGCTTTCAAAATTTTTCCCTCTATTACACTCTGATGCCATTGTTAGCCAATGGGGCATTCTGCCAAGAAAGATAAAAATGCTGCATGGGGAAGCAATTCACTCTCCCCCTGGCCACCCTCACCCCTTCTCCCCTCCCCTGGTCCCAAAACTGAAACAGAAACAAGAAAGCAATCGAAAGAAAATGATAAACTGCTTTACATCTCTGAAGAGGAAGTCCTAATCGATGGATTGGCAAGAAACCAAAAGTTTTCTTGGGTTGACTTTAGTACAAGAAGATAAACCTCTAAAATGTCAAAGTGATTGTTCAAACCTGCAAGAACCTGATTACCCTGAAAATGGTCATTACGAGTATTTCATTATCACGCACGACATCTTAGCTTTTAACTGCTACTAAGTATTTTATGTTATTTCTCTTATCATATGTGTGACGTAGCTTGTGATGACTGGCTAATGGCTGCTTAAAAAATTTAGCACCTAATATGCTGAGCATTGCTGGATGTGGAGGTTTTATCAAGATAGTGTCATGTGATGGCATTGACAATTGTGAAAGTCAACTCCACAAGGTCAATCGAATAAATAATCAAGACTTTATAGGCCACTGAACTTACTAGAAAAACTAGAAAGTCAAGTAGTTTGTTCATCCGAGTGAATCAGACTTCCACCAAGTTAGGTGCATTGCCACAACACCACTAAAAGGCCAAGTTTTGACCATCAAACCCGGGCCAGTTTAGTCTGTATACATTGGTGTTGAGGCACCCAATCATATTGCCACTAAGTATATTGAAGTTGAGGAATTGTTGGTGGAAAAAGTCAAAGGGCTTCATGTCTGTGTTGTTTGTGGACCTCCTTACTCCACTTCTTGTGGAGGTGAGATGAAGACTTTAAGAAATCAATCATGTTTTTCAATTGCATTATGGGCTATCCAATTTTATATCCCCAAATGGAAGTGCTGATGATATGGGCTGTTTGCATCTCATCTCTCTGTGTACATGATGGATGGATACACAGGCACTCTGCATTCACAATATAATAGACAACATTTAATGGTGGAAAATGGATCAACTTGACATTCGATAAATGGGATTGAACATGGAACACAAATTTTAATGGATTAACATTTTATACATTAACAGCGAAGTCATCTAAACATACTAACGTAAAATTTGTTTTTTCACTTTCTCTTTTTTAATTAGCAACGAAGTACTTTCGGCCCACTTATTGCTTTAGTTAAGTGTGTTGTAATACGTGTTGGTTGACTTCAAGGAGGGAAGAATGAGTGTATAGATAGCTTTTCATTTTTGTATTTTCCAAGACTTACTTATGCCCATGCTTTAATTTCATGGTCAAATGCATGCTTCAATTTATTAATAATAATTTGAATCCAGCTGGGCTAATAAACTGCTTTGTGGAATTTGTTTTATCCGACAGAAATGGGGCAGATTAGGTGTCATATGGATCCTCAATAATATGTCCTTCTAGGTCACATGCGAGCTAAGTCTTATGGATGGTAAGAAAGGGGACTTGACTAAAACATGGTTTTGCCTTTTTATAGAGGTTTCTTTCCTCATGGGACCTTTTTTTTTTAAAAAAAAAAAAAAAAAATTTCTTTCACAAGTGAAAAAAGAAATAGAAAAGAGTTATCTAATTAAGCTTTGTAAGTAGATGCAATCTAGATTGAATTCTTTCATCAAAGAAGTGAGCCAACCATGTTTGAAATGTAAATACTTTAGATCTTGAAACCAAATTCTAATGAATTATATATATCTCGATCTAGGTATTGTTTCTCTTGGAACTCCTCTCGAGAATAAAACCCTTGATCTTATTATGGGAATGGTGTCAGCATCATGCAACTACTATTGTTATCAAGTCTTCCCGTTTTACTAAAATAAGAAGTTCAAGAAAACTTCAAGTGACTCAAATTCTAAATTTCAGGACCTATTTTATGCAATTTTTAGTCTCTTATAGTACAAATGAATTGATTAGCACCAGCAGCAAAAGTTCTCTCAAGGGCAAAAACTACATAAGGATGACATTTGCAGGGGAGATTAGTTTAGTTCTTAAGGATGCATGTAAATGCTAAACAGCTTGGCAGACACCAGCTGCCAATGTAGTAGAGCGGGTACAAAAAAGAGGTTTGGAAATCTCAACCTCAAGAGAAGGGCTCTGAATTATGTACCAATTATTATATACTACCAAACTAGTTCATCATTGACAAGGGGACTTTGGCATTCCATGTCTATTTTACCTCGTACTTCATTGTCATCCCTGCCAGACAACCATAGATAATTGTGTTCCAAACCCTAAAGTTGAAAGTCCAAAAGCAGTCCCCAAAGGGCAAGATTCCCCGCCACCTTCTAGTTGCAGCACATGCACTGGCTGCAGTTTGTAATTTAGAAAGGAGATTGAACCTCTACCAGATACTACCTTATCAATCAATCCAGATTGATGAAATTGTCCTTATTCTTGATTAAAAATTGCCTGAAGTTTTCACGTCTCTCAAAGCCACATGAACTGTCTGAAGCCACTCTCAAATCTCTAAGTCCATCCGGCCTTCATGGCACCCAAAAAAAATTCTTGCACATATGACAAACATGGAATCATTAATTTGTGTAGGTTAGGAGGGCCATGAGTTCCCATTTTTCTACCCTAGATTAGCTTCTTTATGTTCATCTGCTACAAACGATGACAATAACAAAATAGATCTTAGATGAGTTTTGTTGATTGATCCTGTACAAGGATAAAATGGGATTCGAGACTTCTACAATCACTCACTGTATGATCAATAATATAACAGATGTAGATATTAACACATCAATAAACAGAAATATAACAAATTTCTGTACTCTTTAAAAGTTACGTTTCAGAATCAATCTCATCCGACTAAATTCAAATCAAACCCATCCCCATCATCAATTGCACCCTAGAACCCAAACTGTGATCATAGGATCCCCTCAAACGATAAAAATGTGTCAGCATGACGAGAGAATTTAAGACTCAGTGTGCATCAAGTCACACCTTAGTGGTCTTCAATTGTTTCTAGTCATCCTTCAATTTCAGAAATAGTGGCTTAGTCGACAAAGAAATCTGGTTTCATTGTCAATGACCATCAGATTCAGAAAGCGAGATGTGTTCATTTGAACGTGGCAAACAAAGGGTCCTTCAAAGAGATATCTCACTGCAAAGTACACATTTATTATTGCGTATAAGCTTCTTCAATGTAAAAGTACATTTTAATCTTGAATTTTACAGTTAGAAGTTAAAAAAATATTGGCTTAATAGCTACTTATATTCGGACTATGGCAATTTGGCAGACCTTAAATTGAAGAAAAGGCACAACAAATTTTATTCCTTTTAAGTATTTTACTTAAAAATTTTATGCTATATCAATCTATTACAATTTTGGTATTAAACAAACAAATGCTGCTGAAAAAGGGAGGGAAAAAAAAAACCCAAGGAACTAAGAAATGCGTCCAATATTTTAATCAATCAAGGTCATTGAACTTTGGATCATTTTTGAAGAAAAATGGGAACAGTATTATGAAACATAAACCAAGTATGAAAACAAATGAAGAAGTCTTTTACTTTTCTAGAGAGGCTAGTAATAACGCCACAGCATCTATTTTAGTTCTACAATTAATTATATGTAAAATGACAAATTAATCTATTTCAATACGAACCTAATCTTCCACAAGTGATGCCCTAGTTGTCGTTTAAAAAAAAAAAAAATCTATGATGAGTTAAAATTTATCTTTTTTTTTCCTTGACGTCAATAATTTACTCCACTCCAATGAACTAAAATTTATATTGTGATAATATTTTTTTTCCCTAATAGGAGAAGCGTGAAATTTAAAAAACGTAAAAAGGATTTTAACTTTAACCACTATACGAAAGGCCTTTAACGTTGTAGCAATAGTTTGTGCCCTGTGAACTTAGGATTAGTTCCTTCAAAAAAAAAAAAAATCCTTAGATTAGCTTTAGAACATCATTAAACCTTGGAAATGTTTGGATAGGATAACGGCGGTGGATATTATACTTTGCGTGGCATATAAGTGACGGCCACGTAGGAAATGACGTGTCAGACGTAAATAACAGGCTCCACTAATATCTCTCGATCCCAGCGGGGCCCGCAACAAATCCGATGGCTTCGCTTCATTCTCACGCTAACTCCGCAACTTGCTCACCGTCCGTCCCTGAAAGTAAAAGCTTCCCTTTGCACCCAAACGAGGAAATTAAATAATAATAAGAAAAGGACAAAAAGGTTGCTTTGTAACCACGGTCCATTTACTATTTATCTAGCCTGGAAAAGGTTTAAACAAGGAAGAAAAAAAATAAAAACACTTTTGAATATTATTTCGTTTGCATTATAAATATAAATTTTAATTATATTTTTATAATAACATTTTTATCTTACAGACATCACATCACAAAAATTATCTCAACTAGTGCTCATTGCATATCCAATGTGTGTGCAATCAAAAAATATATATATAATATTGATGGTCGTATATTTTAAATAAAACTTTTATTACTGAAGCAAACTTTAATCTTTGAAATAGTTCTCATAAAATAATTTTATATTGGTAGTTGTAGTGTTTAGGGATAGTTATGTTGAAAACATATACTTAAATAGTTAAAAGTAAAAATAGTCATAAGTACTTATAGATAGTTAAAGTAAAAGTAGTTTTTATGGGAATAAAAAAGAAAGACGATAAATGTTAACCCCAAACCCCTTCCTCATCCTTTATATATAGTATAGATATTATTTTAAATAATTTTGAAATATTTACTTTATTTTAGGTCAGTAAATTGGTTAGCTGTCAGATGAAAATGACACGACAAGAGGAACATTTACTATTATAAGAAATCACTTTCAAATATAACTTTTACTATATCATATTCAATTCAACTTGTTGATGAGGTTGTCTTGGAATTTATTTCACTAGGTCCAACCTTGCAAGTGTGTGCTAGTGAGTCACGCAGCACAAAAAAAAAATAAAAATACTGAAATAGTAGTATGTTTTGAAGAATAGGTCAATTTGATCCAAGTTAAACTAGAATTAATTGATGTTCAACTCACAAAATCTTAATAGTTTCTGTTACTATCATCTCTAACACTAACACAGATTACTCACTTCAAGAAATCGCCTTATATATGACAAGATTTCTTGTGCAAGTGCATCTAGACTGAAACTTGTATATGTTCAGACTTAGCATGGGATGGAAAACATATATGTTGTCGCTAAATTTTCAAAAGAATTGTACTAAAGTTTATTTATCCATCCAAAATTTTACGTGTCTGCGACTTTTTTCTTTTTTTTTTTTGGTGTAACAAGTGCCCATTAAAGTACTCATTAAAGAATTTTCAAGTATTATTTGTAAACAAAAAATAAAAAAAATTTATTCTAAAAGTGGATAGTAAATATGACTATATCCATTCATGCATGTGCGCCCGCGCAGGGGCGCACATATATATATATATAGACACACACATACTAATCAATACTCTAAATAACTATAAAAGAAAATTTTTCTAACGAGCGTACGGTCAGATATCTTTTCAGTTTAATTTTATTTCACTGAAAAGTTGACGGACGAAACTGAACAGACACTCGCTAAATAAATCCATAAAAATCTAAAGAATGCAAAATTTTACAAGGGATACCGTAAATGTAAAAACTGGATCAAACTATTAGCTTGCAATGGCATTTGATATTGAGGGTCCTTTTCTCCGTCCGCTTCTGGTTGGCTCGCTGGCGCCGCAATTGACGATGGATTGTCGCACTCAAATTAACTTCTTTGCCTTCCCTAGTTTCGCATGGGAAAATGATGATTATGATTTATTCTTCTCTTTCTCCTTTTCTCTTTTTTGCAATTCTGACTCTACACTGTTAACTTCCCTTCACCGCATGAACTTTGACTTATTGGCCAGCAGTTTCTACCACTACCGCTTCCCCTCCTAATCCATGGTTTTGCTCTTTACATAGACAACAATTATATATAATCCTGCGTTGCGTAGACATGGATCCCACAAGTATTTTGTCTCTTTGGCACATGTCCATCCATCTTCATCCTTTCAAGAAAATGGTGGTTTTGCTTTTCGCTAATGACAAAATTAGATGGGGTTTGGTAATGGATAAGAAATGATTAATGCAATTTGGGAAATCATATCCTACATCTCACTTTACCTTGGGGCAATATGTAGCACTATCATGACCATGAAGACTTCTGATGATGTGGGCTATTTTCTGTTTTCTAACCAGGCTGCTTGATTGGTGAATGTCATATTTCTTACTCAATTATTGAAAGGCGCCAAATTTCAAGTCTAATCATACTTCTTCTTCTTCTTCTTGTTAACTACTTTTCTTAAATTCAGTTGATTGTTGGGGGGATGAGTTATTCATGCAGTAATGAATATCCATGGAACCACTGAGCTCAGTGGTCACCACCTTGCCTCTCCCCATTTGGTACTAAATGTAGCAGGCCACTTTAAGTGATTATTGGACGGGTGTGTAGTGCATTCGTTTGGGTCGTTAGGTGATTTAATCCTCTCCGATTTTTCTCTGGATCTCTTCAGGTCCCTCCTATCCCATAGTATAGAATATAATAGAATAAATATAGGGTCTATCGTTGCAGGAAAAAAAAAAAAAAGAATATCCATGGACATTCATGTCATGTCATCATTCATGTATGGTGCTGTATTCAAAATCAAAACAAAATTGAGAATCCAAAATGAATTATTTCTTGAAAGGTACCCCCTAAAGGATTGTCAAAACCCAAATTTGAATTTGATGATAACTAATTATTCATGATTAAATAAACTTTGGAGGAACTTCATTTGCTACATATGAACAAATGGATGTTACAAATGAGGTTCACCAACTCAAATTTAGCTTTGCCCTTGAGAACTTTGTTTTGTGAAAAAAAGATTCTAAAGTTGTAGGAGTATCATTTTACCTCGTGTAAACAGAATTTGGTAATAGTGGAATGCGAATCTTGGACTTGTCTGTGGCCTCTACAAAAGTTGGTGCATTGCGATTATGCCATAATCCATTTCCCATCTAAAAAGAACTAATGAAATTGAAACTGGTCCATGACTCCATGTTTTTTTTTTTTTCCTATTCTTCTTCTTAGCTAGGGCCAAGTTAGACTTATACTAACAAAATCTGGTCCATACGATGATAGCTAAAGCTGTGGTTCATATTGAAAATCTCCTTTCATGTAATCCAATGGCCAAGTTTGCTTGAGGTTGGTGATCAGCAGGTCTTTTTTTTAATCTTCTCACGCCTTTATCTCGCTTTCAACTGTCAAGTTCAAAATTCAAATTTTAAATTTGGTTTTAAATCTTGAATCTGACAGTGGAGAGAGTACTCCCTTAGCCACTGACCACCTGATCATCATGCTGCTAAATTACGAGGTCAAAATTCCTCAACATTTTTCATCACATTTACGTGTTATAATCTTTTTTTCCTTTTTTTTATGAGAGTTTAGGTGTCATAATCTAGGCGTGTCAAAAAAAAAATAGCAAGGACAAAAACTTGTATACATCCTCAAAAGGCCAAAAAAAAAAAATGGTCCTTATATACCATACTACCATTTTGGTTCCCAAAGTTGAAGGTGACTGCCTACTAGCAGTCAACTACATTCACCATCTAATAAAAAATCTCCAAGTGGATCTCTACTGGCACCTGCCAGTCTACATTTCACTGATCTCCTCACGTGTCACTAACCCATTGGATCTTTCTCTTTCATAGAAGGTATCTCTAGAAGTTTGACAAGAATGTAGAATAATTGAGCAAAAAAAGCAGCTCCCAAAGTGGACTTAATACTAAAGAAATGAACAATTCAAGATTAAAATAATTAATCTTGTGTGTACCAGCCGCAGTCTTGGCCTTTATATAGAAGCATGGGAGTCACAACCATATGCAAGAGTGGATATCTTAAGTGAGGCCACAGAAAAATTTGTGAGTTTTTTTTGTGCATTTGCTAAATTTCTTTCTTTTTCCTTTCCCCCTTCTCTATAACATCCCGCTTCTGAGATCCCTTTCTGTCATCGTCTGTCTTTCAAGAAATTTGTTGTACTGCAAAATTTTAAGGGTTGGTTTGTTTTTTTCTTGATTTTGAACTCAAACTTCAGCTGCAGAAAATCTCAAAGCAAACCCCCTATAAGGGTGTTTTTGAAAGCCAGGTGATTCAGAATAGAGATCCAGTTTTCTCTTGTAACTTTGGTATAGTTTCTTGTAGCTCTTCTTTTTACTAGTACTATCAAGGATACCAAAAGGTTCTTTATTTTGAAACCTGTTTGATCCTTTTCTTTTCTTTCTTCCTCTCCTACCATCTGTTTCTTTAGTTTCTTGGTTCACAAGAACTCGGTTGTTAGTTTTTTCACGACTTTTTTTTGGCTCAGATCTCTTTTTTTTTTAAGTCTGAATTATTGATCTAAGTTATGGCAACAGCTATAGATATCTACAGTTATAGTAATCCTGTTTTCTCATTATCATCAGATCCCTTGAGGGAAGAGCTGATGAAAGCACTTGAACCTTTTATGAAAGGTGCTTCTTCTTTGCCCTCCTCTCCTACTACTACCTCTTCTCCCTTTTCCTCCTCTTCGTCTTCTCTTTCTCCTCCTTCTACTTCTTCTTCTTCTTGCTCTTCTTACTACCCTTTCGACTCTTCTTCTTTCTCTTCTGAGCCCAACATGTACTCTTCTTTTACCTCATATGTTCCATCCACAGCCCACATGTTTTCTCAAGGGTTGTCTAGCTTTGATGAGATGGGATTTGATGAGCAATCAGGTGGTGGTTCAATTGGGTTAAACCATCTGACCCCATATCAGATCCTTCAAGTCGAGGCTCAAATCAAACTTCAAAATCAACAACAGCAATACTTAGCTGCTCAGTCCCTCCAAAACTATAGCTCAACCAGGCAATTGCAGCACCAGAATCATTCCCACTTGAGCTTTCTTGGCCCAAAACCTGTCCAAATGAAGCAAGTTGGAACTCCTCCAAAACCCGCCAAGCTTTACAGGGGAGTTAGACAGCGACATTGGGGCAAATGGGTAGCTGAAATCAGACTCCCCAAGAACAGAACTAGGCTTTGGCTTGGAACCTTTGACACAGCTGAAGAAGCCGCCTTGGCCTATGATAAGGCTGCTTATAAGCTGAGAGGAGAGTTTGCTAGGCTTAATTTTCCAAATCTTCGGCATCAATTAAGCCAAGATTTTGGTGACTTCAAACCTTTGCATTCCTCTGTTGATGCTAAACTTGAAGCCATTTGTCAAAGCTTGGCCGATTCTCAGAAACAGGGGAATACAGGGGAGCAGCAGCAGAAGAAGGTCGGGGTACAGACAATCCCAAAAGTGGAAAACACCTTTGATGATTCATTGAACAGTGAATATTTCTATCCAGGAAATGAGGGTGTTAAGGTGGAGGAGACCTCATCATCATTATCACCTTCAAGATCTGATGAAACATCATCACTGGAAATGTCTTCACCTGAATCTGATATAACTTTCTTGGATTTTGCTGAGCCCACTTTTGACCAGTCAGAGAATTTCTTGTTGCAGAAGTACCCCTCAGTGGAGATTGATTGGGCAGCTTTATAATTTACTATATCTACTACATGTATTAGTTTTTTTGTTTCCTTTCCTTTTTCTAGTCAAGATTTTAATATTGTAATAATCTAGAGTATCGTAGAGTCTGAACTATGGCTTTCCGCAATGGTTTTTTTGACATCTGCAGAAGCCAGTGATTAGTGGTGGTGCTGAAGTGTCTAGTCTGTCCATATGTGGTCTGCTGGCATTTTTATCTGTGCATGACCAAGTGGAGATATTTCTATCTGCATGTGTTTGGTTTTGTAGTTAATGTAACCAAGCATATCCATGCATGTATAATGTACTATCAGCCTTGTTTAATGTAAATTATGGTGTGTGCTATATTTCTTTTGATTACATCTTTTTAAGTAGCTTGTACATCTCAAAAATGGCAAGTAACACCTACAATTTTATACTTTGGAGAAGCATAATTTTTTTCTTTTGAAGGAGGAGAAGCATAATTTGGTGAAGATTTATCAAGAACTTGGTGGGATTTTATTAAGCTTAAAATTGGTGATAGCCACTTTTCTTCCACCTGTTTTTACACGACTAGAAAGTTTGTGCTAGGTCACCATAAATGTGCGGATTGCTTACATTTCAGGTGGTCCTCTTAACTGGAGAAGCAAAACTATATAAGGGTTAATTTGTCTAGTGCAGAAAGATAATCAACAAAAATAAGCAACCATCTTTTTCTGTAAAATTGAAGAGTGCGACATATTCATTACTACCTTTTATTCATTTTGTGCCTTAAAATTTTCACTACTATTATTTAATCTATGTACTTCCCATCTATAATTCGGTTTTCATCTGCCCTTTTCTTCATTTCTTTCTTTTTAATAGGAGGAGGAAAAGATAAAAATACCCTTTTGTTAGATTCAATTAGCAGAATAGGTGAATAGTTTCTCGCAAAATATACTTTTAAACTTTGAAGGTGAAAATTGAGCCAAAACTTAGTTAAAGATTTTTTTTTAAAAAAAGGAGGTAACTAAAGGGCCCTAATGAAATTTTCAATATTCGGATCTTTTTGTTTAATTTTGTACTTGAGATTTCTAGTATTCGATAGCCTTCATGGGGGAGCTGATTTTAGTCTTCAATGGCTTTTTTCAAGTATTTGGGATTATAATTTCTTTGTTAATACCGAAAGGACTAGACAATGAAGTGTCTTTGCATCATTAATCTATTTTCCTCGAAGAATATAAACTTCAAATTTAATTATCCGGCGAGCTTTGCATTATAATTTACTTTTAGCTCCTAAATTTGCCACCATCTGAGTAAATATATGATGCTTTGAAAAGTTCTACTTGGACAATAAATCTTTCTTCAAGAATCAATTTAGCATCTCAATAAGCAATTATACAAGAATGTGTATTACTGAAAAAAGGATTATTACCGGTTATATATATATATATATATATATATATGTGCCTACTTGCATGTCAATCATATTCAACATGCTTTACCAATTGTGGAGTGGTCTGATTGACAGAACTGCACTTTCTTCCTCGTGTTGGAAAGTATCCGATGCTTTTAATTTTTGGGGTGATTACCCACTCACGGTAGAGAAAAGTGTGATTAATCAAGTGAAGCATCTTTGTGATTAGTCATAACATGGAATCTTTATTTTAATTTATGAAATTATTCATCTTTTTGGAGAATGTTTAAGCTGCATTAACACGTTAGGGATTGTTGTGCATTTATCATTTGCTTTCAAGAATATACCCAAAAGTCCTTGAAAGAACTTATGTAAGGGTGCGGTTGAGATTTAAAAAATTCACAAAGAGGCAAAACATATGCTTAATTTCTTGTAAGGGTGAATAGAAACATGTTTGCGGTGAGTGTAACTAACTTTAATAAGATTGGAATAACTTTTGTAATATATATAAAAAATAACTTTCTTATTTTAAAAAGGGCTTACGCTTCCCCGCTTGTTAAGTCTCCCGGCCTGCTCCTCACTAGGGATGGCAATAGGGTAAGGATGGGGCGAGGGATCCCTCCCCTCCCCCGCCTAGTACCCTAAAATTTTCCCTCCCTTCCTCCCTGTCTCATCCTTGTCCCTAGCTTTTACTACTTCGCCCCCTACTTCACCCTAACCCATACCCTAATAGGTGACCTATTATATTTTTTATTTTTCCTTTGACATTATTTTATATATATCTATACAATATCAATAACAACATTTTAAGTCACTTTTTAGATTTTTAGCTAAATATTCAATGTGAAATCAAGATTAAAAATAACTTTGATATTTTTTAATTCATTTCTCTATTTTTAATAGCAAACCCAAACTTATGATCATCAAATTCGTTTAAACAACTTACAATATGTGAAAACAATTGAAGTAAACTAAAAATAACCAAATAATCATTTTTATCATACAAATTACACATACACACACAAACATTATTGATATATAGTTACAATGCATATATATATATAAAGCTATATAAAAATATTGATTTTTTTAAAACTTTATATTAGTAACAAGGGACAGGGAGGGGATATCCTCCCCCGTCCCCCTCCGTCTATAACTGGGGGAGAAAAATTCCCCCCACCATCGCACTCGTCCCGCCTCACCCCCTACCCCATGACTCCCCTTGCACGGCAAGTGCCTGTGAGTTGCCATCCTTACTCCCGCCTTTTTAGTCCCACTTCTTTTTTGCTGAATAAAAAAAGTTCTTTTTTTTTTAAAAAAATTTAGTTCTCTTTTTTATTTGTGGACGCCCTCTTTGCAAATTACAGCCACTTTCTTTTCAATTTGTTTTTGAATTCTTTAAATACATCATCCAACTGTATTTATTTTTCAACCATCTCTTTAATGCTGACATACAAAATTTTATGTTTTTGGAGACTATTGTCAAAATTAACCCTAGGCGCAAATGATAATCCCGCGACCTAAAACGATTACTACATTTTGGAAGGGACCATGACAAATTGTGCATTAGATAAGAGGATAGAAAAGAGGAAGCATCGAGGAATGCCAAACTGATGTGGTTCTTCTACAACAATTTTCTTATCTCTACAGCCTTCACTGACAGGTGGGAACAACGAAAGGACTGGTTATTTTTGAGCCAACATTTACAGTCATAGAAAAATACAATTGCGTTATCTTATCCTCCGAAAAGATCAAGGATGGAGGGTACCACCCCACCTCAAAAAGATCTTCAATTCCATATTCTTATTCTTTCTTCACAGCAGTTGCATGCAAGGACAAGTCCATGCTGCCAAAAATCTTAAGAGAAGAAAGTGACTCTGAAAAGCCTTTCTCGGGCCATCATCAAGAATCCTTCAAAGCCAAGCCTCAGAATTTCTCTTGCTTCCTTTTTACTCCTTGAGGATTCCCATTCTGTGTAATTTTTTAGAGCTTCTTTTTGTGAGAATGTATACTATACTTGACAGTTATCTTTGTCCGAGGAGAAGTATGACGCAAGAGGCCAAAAAAGGAGTGTGAAAGTGTGTAAAAATTGCATCACAAAGTCATTCTTTTGTAGGGTTTAAGAAAAGATCATCAAGTCCCTACTTGATCATTTACCAAAAGAAAAGGCCAAGAATTAAAGACCCTACTTGATCATTTCACTTTACAGGCATTGATGAGGTGGTCATGAGGTGGCTCTACGCACCTCAACTAGGATTGTTCATCAGCAAAGAATCTTAATTATACCTTCTTTAACGTAATTTATTTTTTCTATTTTTGAGCAGTCATCTTTAGTGCGGATCGATGGTTTTTTTGTCTTGCTTACTTGGTACCCTTCCAGTTAGAGTAAGGTGGAGAGAAAAGTTTTTGGGAGTTAGGCGCCTTTTGAAACCTGAATTATGTAATCAGTTAAGAAAAGAAAAGAAAAAAAAAAGAGGAATTGTTCTTTCCATTTTCTGGGCAACCAAAGCCATTATTTTTTGCCCCTTAACATTTCAATTCTTTTTCTTCCTAATTCCAAATTGCAAGCAAGCAACACAATTGATAAAAGGTTGGAGGAAGTCCGCCATTTCTGCAGAATAGAGGAAAAAGGAATTGTTCCAAACCCAAAAATAAGATAATGGTCAGTGGATCTCCCTGCAAATACAAGCAAGTTGTTATGCGTCGCATGTGAAGGGTTATGTCAACATGCACGTTCTAGTGTTCTGCTACCAAAAAACGTTATCTTCTATTTTCTCTGCAGTTGGAATCTCTAATATCCATCTTTAACAATGTATTATTACTGGAGGGATTGCTGTGAAATGGAAATGTGAAGCATATTGACAACCACTGCAACTAAAATCATTAGCAATCCAGCCCCCATCCAAGCAATAGACTGATATATGGAAGCTATTCAGTCTTCAAATAATTTCGCATCAAAAGGTGGTAAAGATGAGATTATCCACAACGTACAAGCTTAAACAGCAATTGCAGTGGTGGAACCAGATTATATTGAGGGTAGAAAATTGCCTCCTTTAATTTTGTAAAATTTAAAGAATGGCCTTGAAACTATTGCGAACTTTTATGTTTTCCTAATTGTTCTGCCCCCTAAGTACCCTTTTCTCCTTAAAAATTAATTACTACATGAACAAGAAATAAAGTTAAAGCTTTTACAGCACAGAAAAACTCGTGATACAAACATATTCTCAAATCAAATTTCTCTTTCCATGATTATGACATAATTTTTGATGATGTATAATACTACTCCCATTGGTCATAGGTCCTACTTCCACCATTGAGTATATGAAAAAGTCCTAGTGATTATGAAAATTAGAGGAGATAAATAAACTTCATAGCAATGCTAAACTGCCTGAAAGAGCTATGCCAGATTCCTAAGCAAGTAGCAAAGGGCGCTCGATCGATTCCATCAAGGGAAGAAGAAAGAATAAAGAATTAAGAAGTGAGACATTAAAGGTTGAGATTCTTGGAGTTAGTGGTTCCGAATTCAAATCCTACTTCTCTCTTCCTGTTTCTTAATTCTCTTGCTAGAATTTTTTTTAAAGAGTGATATTATATTCCTTTTTAATTATTATTACTTTTTTTTTTTGGTTTTACGCTCCCATCCTTTTTCATACCCTTCCTACCCCCAACTGCCAGGCACAGGAAAGTATTGTTACTTCATTCATAAAGTGGTAGTCATATTCTAAATCATTTTTCTAAAATTTATAGCAAAAAGTATTCATCAATAACGGTCCTTTGACATTTTAAATCAGGTTAAAAAAGACAATAATGTTGCAACAGTTCTTTGCTGTGGAAATGAGCAAAAGAGAACTTTAATGGAATTGTGTTGTTTGGTTTGTTTATGATGGCTTGTTGTTGGAAAACATCTCAAATGCCCCTGCTAACGCCCTATGGGAATGCATGCCACAGGGTGAATCAAGCTAAAGATAGAGTAGGCCCATATATGTTTCATTTAGCTATCCGTAGTCCACAAAGACCATCTGGGCTGGCCGAAATTTAATACAGTCTGGATAATGAATACTTGAAGGATAGAAGCTCACCAGTTATGTCCAGTTAGTGATGATTTATTTCACTTTGCATTGTTATACTCAAGTTTTTGTTGATACATTGGGAACGAGGGAAGTAGGGCTAAAATTGAATGTTTGGATAGCATAATTTTTGCCAGAAATCTTTGTCTTGCATCATAAATTCATCTCTGTATATTGTTTTAATGTCACATAAATCAGATCACAAAATGTGTTACAGTAATATTTTAAAACTTTGTTCAAATAATCTTCTAAACAAACACCAAAATTTATATATCTTTAGGAAAATTTCTCTACATCATTCTAGTCTTGCTTTTCATTAAGAAAAAGAAAACAGTGAAAAAGAGTTGATTAATTGTACCTTTGCAATGATACTTTAAGGTACCGGAGTCATCTTTCATTGTTTCTGTCCTTACATCTCATACTGACCCAAAATGGAAGGTGCCGGAGTTGGTCTGGTTCACTTCAAACTATGATCCAAGAAACATACTCGAGTTTCAGATTCATATCCATAATGGCCCACTAAAATGGGCCTAGGCACAGAGGTTAAATTTCGAAATAGCCTGCAATCCTTCGCTCATTTTTTTGGAATTTGTGTCTTTGGCAAATGACTGAAAATATTTGCCCATTAAAGTTGGGTTTCACCATTTGGAGATAGGTGATGTTTGTGAATATCATGTTAAGGAAATGAATGAGAAATTATTTTTTTTCTCTCGTTCTTGCAGCTTTTTGGAGTATGTCTTGTACAACAAGTGTACCTCTCCTTTCTATTTCCTCTGTCTGTCAATCAAACGTAACTATTTTGATGAAACAAGACTTGTCTCTTTGTACCATAAAAATATTTTTCAATCATTTTTTTATTTCATATCCAACACTTTTTCAAAAAATCAACCCGAATTATCTCCTATCTAAACACACTAATTGACTTTCTCTCTGTGAATTCCCAGAACCAAACATCCCTACAAAATTTTGATGCAAGCAACTCTTCAAATGCTATGGATGCTAAAATCAGTGCAGGCCAAGTAGAGATGGGCTGATGTTGGGCTAGTCACTTTTATTTAACGAAGGAAGATTCAATTTAGACAAAAGCATGGAGGGGTCAAGATCGTAGGTTGTGATAGCCCAAATGTCCGTATCACAATTAGAATCTAATCCAAGAATGTCGGTTTTTTTTTTTTAATTAATCATTTCAAAAGCTCCAAATATTTGGGGTGTTTTTCTTCTTGAATGTGAATATATATGAATCCCTCCCTCTAAAGTAAGTTAGAAAGTAAGTTGCTAATTTGTACGGTCGGTGATCTTCGTTCTGGAAGAATAATGGAATGCTGTGCCAGTGGCCTTAAAATGCAGCAGCATATCATCACACGAGACAAAATGAAGTCCTCTAAGGGATTCAACAAAAATGGTCAAAACTCAAGAGCATATAATCTGATTTTGTTCCATGGAGATCCTCAAAGATTGCTACACAATTTTCAAGAATGGCGACTGGCCCGTGAAAAATGTTTAGCAAGAGGAAGAGTTGTCAAATTTGTGCTTGGATACCATAAGGACAGGACTGTGACATTTGCTTATTTTCCTATCAGAAACTTTGTAGGGTTTAGAGGCTTACGTTTTGTTTTTTATATGTTGAGAAATGTACTTTGAGAAAAGAAATCGAAGATCCCCCGATACCTTCAGAACATTTATTTTCTAATCTGAGAGCTCAATGAAAAATTAATTTTTCGTACGACAATCTCTTACATGTATGTAATAAGAAGAAGAAAGAGCTGGAAAAAAAAAAAGAAAGAAGCAACCCATGATACAGATTAAAGTAGAAAATCAAAAAGCTATTAGGCAAAAATATAATCCAATAAAATAAAAAAGAAAATTGTTTTGGAAGCTATAATGTCTTTGATCCTTAATTCTCTTCAAAGGTGCAGAAATTTGGCAATGGGTATAACCAAATATCCAAGAAGTACCCAAAATTTTCTTAAAACCTTGATTGTTGAAGCAAAAATTCCAATGGTACGCGACTCCACTAGGACATAGAGTTCCATCCATGTTGGTCCAAATGCCCTATCAATTAATTTACATGCTACTATCTTCTGACGTAGAAAAGGTTGATTTTTTAACGTCGTCTTTATTTGAAAGGTTCCGACTAAGGTGATTCATACCAGCAAGTTCGAGAACACAACCTAAAACTTCTGATCTCCCATGTAATCAGTTTGCACAAGTAATGGAATTTCAAACCCTCAAAACAAACTCCCCTGATGCTGCAGTTTGGAGTTGTGTTCTCCATTTGGCACGCGGCATTTGACAACAGAACTTTTGACGAGAATCTCAAAAAAAAAAATTTGAAAAGAAGTACTTTTATAAATTGGATTAATTCTATTCTTCGAAGAACATCTTTTCTGGTGTCGGATTCTTATTTGTTTGTGATTTTAAGGGTATCTAATCTTCACACCTCATTAGCTAAAAAGTGAACCCAAAAGAAATAATTCTTTTTCGACTTATAGTTGATCATGATTCGGCAACAATTGACTGACTAATTAGCAACTTGGGGGAGAGTGAGAAAAGCAAATAGTTTAGGTAATAAGTTGGTCAAGGTTTAAACTTTATGGCTTAACCAATGTATTCAGTCAACCGTCAAGAATTCTTTGAAAGGTATACGTTCGGCTATATGCATGCGTAGACCTTGCAATATAGGTAGGTTTTAGTTTGTCCAATATTCGGAAGAACAAAACGCTTGGTCAATTGGAATCCCTTGTTAGCATTTATTCTACGGGGTTGTTGCTGGATATTTGCCAAGGTGATCAAATATATGATGCAGGAATTGATGCTCAATACTGTGGTAGGATTTGCAGGGCTACCTTGATGATTCTTGGGCTGGGAAGAGTTTATCATATAGGTCGCAGTCCTACACAGAAACCCGTTAATGAAGAACTTATATTCAACAATTCTCTTCTTCATAATTTAATCTGCTATGGTGTTAGAAGCATAATGAATGACTACTACAATCGATCGATCCCATTCATTGAAATGAAAGTTCTCTGCAGTGTAGTTGTAGGTGCAACCGTAGAGCATTCGAATCCTGCTACAATTAATAGGGAATGTCACTTGTGACTAAATTGAACAGCCAACTTTCATAAATGCGTAAAATTTTATACAAGGTATTGAATGATTCATGTACATCACGTAGCGCACCGTACGTACTAAAAATTTTTTTGGTATGAAAAGGCAAACTTATAGTACTAACTTGGAGGCGGCTATGGCGTAAACATATCAGCAATTAATTCCCCTAAGTTGTGATCAAAATATGCTGATGCATAGTTTTGATCTGGACGTGCTTGGTCATAACACTTAAAGCAACGACGCAGCATTTGCCTGGCAAGATTAAAAGCTATAATCCTGTTGGCTTAGGTTGAAGCATCCGATTAAGGTTAATGCACACGTGTAGTAAAGACTAAAGAGCAGAATAAGTGGACAGTTCATCCCACATCCTTCTATCTTTTTTCGTTTATTTAGTTGATCTTTTGATATAGATCAAATCAAATCACCTAGGCTATGTAATCACCCTATCAATTAATCTTTTTTTTTTTAGTTAATTAAAGTAAGGAATTTCATGTCACCTAAATAACAACAATAATTTCATACTTAATCTCGATTCATTATTTAAAATTTTGACGTTATTGCCATCCACGTGGAAGGTCACAATGCCGACTTGGAACCTTGTAGGAAGGTCCCTCCATTGTTTCAAATCACCAACTGTTTCAGTTGGAAAAAGGGCCAAAAGGCATTGAGATATTGAGATTAAAAGATTATCAAAAAATAAATAAATAAAGTAAAAAGGTTTGTTCTATCTTGATTTTGCTTCAGTTGTTGGCTTTTTTTCTTACCTTTTTTCTAAGTGAGCTTCAAGGTGTAAACACGCATGAAGATAAAAAGGCAAAGCACATGGAAGATTGGAGAGACTGCTTAGCAAAAGAAACAAACTTGTACACTCTAACTAGCTAGTGAAGATATAGTTCTCCACTATGCATGCCCGTGTTGGAAGGATATGCCGCCTATAGATCCTAGTGGATAAATGGAATTTTTTATTTTCAAGGATGAAGAGATTTATGTGTGTGTTTTTTTGGATGTATGTGTGGAGATCATGCAATATCAGATGACATGTGTGGTTATGAACAATGATTATGTTCAGTTAATTGGCTGTTTTCGGATAAGGCTAGTTTGATGATCAAAAGTTGCAAATTGTTTGGATATTTATACAGCAGACTTTTCATATCCCTGCTATCTTTTAGTAAGTAATATTCATGTGATCTCTTAAACAGGATGGTGAAGCTCAGTTGACAAGGAAGTCTTTGGCAGTCTCTTATTATGACTCAATCTAATCCTAAGGATTTATGTTCTTGAGAATCCCATCTCCAAATGTCTGATAACACGTTATTCTCCAAAATACAGACATGCATGCAACTTAATGAAGTTATTGATTTGCACTAGAGATCTTTGATGTGATCAGCTTGACATATGAAGATATACAATTAATGCCTTATTTGAATAATCTACACCTTGAAAGATGAAGGCATCGCATTCTTATAAGGAGATCTGGTACAAACCCTGATATTTGATCTTTTATAGAATTGGAATCTGCATCCAATTTTCATGAAATATATGATTCTTTTCTTAATTTCCTCACATTCAGGACATATCCAGTTCAAAGAAGTTTGGAGGGCTTGAGGATAAGAACCATGAATATTTCCATAATAGTAGTATTGTCTATCTGTACCAGCTGACCATCATAATTATGCTAGAATAGTTCGATCAATTGAACTTATCCCCTCTTTTCTCATCATTTTCATAATGACTCTAGATCCCACAGGTATATCTTGTTCTATTCTTAGGCATAATCGTACAAGTGTTTCAGCTTTTAGAGATTTGTACATACTTAGAATGTACCATAAATAATTGATATTAATTTAAAAATTAAAGCATTTCAGTGTGGATGATTAAAGCAAGATACATATGCGAAATAGAATAATATTGTATTTCTGAAAGGAGATTTAATAATAATGTTATCTCAGCGATAAAAAGACAATTGTACTTTCCGGGGCTTTCAAAAAATCTAAGTACGTTTATGAAGTAGTAACTAATTAGGGGCCTAGACCTACGTATTTTAACTTTTGCTAACCTTATCATTTGATCAAGTCCCATCATTTACTTTTAAATAAACAATTTTACTTTGGGGTATAGACTTTGTTTTGAGTTAAAAAAATTGAGAAAAAGTAAGTTGTATGATGGAAAAATGCCATCAAATGTAACTTTGCAACAGGAATGATGTGTGGCTTGGTTGGAATGCTTGCTTTTTGTTTGATTCCAGAAAACAACAACTCCACTTAATTGTTTCCGTTTTGAGATTTTCTCTGTTTGGCAGTGAAATCTTGGTATTCAAATTAAGCAAATAAAGATCATCCCATCAAACACCATACAATATATCGAACAACAACATGATCCATGGAAGCAAAAAAAAAAAGGAAAAAAAAAACTTGCTTGATTCTGTCAATAACAAAATTGTATGCATTATCTTGACGACTTGGTAGCTAGTGAGCAAATTGAGCTACTCATCACATCGTAGACCCTTTCTCATCTTCCTTCCTTAATGAACCATTATACAGTCATGTGAATCAAGCTTGGGACTAAACTCTTCAATGATGATCAAAAGCTTGAAACTGGTCAAGCATTTCTTAATTACAATAGACATAATGAAATCCTTATCTCCAAACAAAAATGTGATAATCTAAAAGATGTTGTGTTCTTTTAGGTGGAAGACATTTGTAGCATCTAATAGTTTTACCTCTAAATTAACAAAGTAGAACATTTAATAAAATTGAGTTGAGCTTTTTGACATAGATTTTATTCTAACTCATGACTTTGAGCTCAATCACTCATGTATATTCTGTGATTTAACTCCATTTTACCCTAAATAAACTTGACTGCAAACTAGTAATAGGTTAAAGTGTTAGGACTACGATTGTTTAATTAAAGACAACAAAAAGAGGATCCTCTAAAACTAGAATTAAAGCATGCTGCATTTTAGGCACTAAAGTACCCTAGCTCCCAGAGACCATTATAGGCACTTAAGTATTCATCGAATTGTTTGAATCACTATTTGCTCTTCACTTTTAGAAATTGACATGAAAGCACAATTACATCAACTTATCAAGAAGAAAGCATCACAAATGGTGGTTTGGAAAGTTAATTAAGGGTCCAATTATATTATCTGGCCTTTTATGCTGCGGGTCCTTTAAGCCGCGTTACTTTCTCTTTTCTTGATTTCTTTTCACTCTCTCCTCCATTGAAATTCCAAAATTTTGACATCCAAGACTAATTGCAGGAATAATCCTAAAATCTTTCAAAAAAAAAAAAATTTTTTTTTCACATCATTAATCGCAGAGTTTAGAACTCGGATACAGTATGCATGTATATATATAGAGTTCCATGCATCAATCACAATTTTCACGTATTATTGTGCATCAAATCTTTTTATTTCTCAAATGTTTGCGTTCACTAAATTTATATGCTGCAATATCTGATGTTGATAGCAATCAAAGAGGACAAACAACCGATATATCTAGATAAAAAAGAAAGAAGGATCACACTTGAGGGTAGGGTTTTTGTTTGTGGATTGCCCACTTCGGGAGAAAGATATGGACCCTGCAGATAAATATAAGTTCATATAATCCTTATTAATTTGTAGAGATTTGGACCACAAATCCAGGCGTCACACAGTAACCCTGAGATTTCATTCTCAAGGGCTCACATCAAAACCGAAAGTTATACAAAGTTTGGATCGGCAGTTATGTTGGTTACTTGTCACATTTTTTGGAAAATAGATTCCTTCTAGTGAATTTGGCATCTAGTATATCTGTCAATTTTTTCCCTTCTACTTTGTAAATTCTACTGATGGTATATATGTTTTTTTTAGCAAGGAATAAACAATGTGGTTAGGCCGGCTAACTCTTGGGAGTTCTCTAGACAAAGATAAGTAATTCGAGAAAAGAATAAGTTTGCTATCTGATTGCAATTCACATAGGTTGCTTTTTTGTTGTAAGCTTTTGATAAGTTCATTTTGTGGGGACAAGATACGAATTAGACAATGCAGAAACAGCAACTGAAGTTTTCAAGTTTCTTTATGGTACACTTTGCAGAAAACTAAACAATTAATTATGTTTCTTGTCACATTACTTGCTTAAGTGGAATTTTAAACTAGCAAACTTGGCCTTCCATAACGAGGGAAGTTAAGATTTCGACCCTTTTTTGTTCAAAGAGCCAAATAATGGGGTTTTGTTTATTCCTTTTTTTTGGGGGGGAGGGTAGGGTCTAAAGTTAGCACTCCAAAATCTTGATATATGCTAATTGGGTAAACTACTTAAAGATAGTTTTCGAACTAATCCGATCATCAACTTTTGGCCCTCAATAACAGAAAGCATTAAATTTTGATCCTTTAGTCTGTGTCCATCGTTAATGGTCATGTATCAAAGGGCAAATTTTGACGCATCTAATGGTGGGAATGGATTGAAGAATTTTTTTTAAAAATTGATCCTTTTAATTATTGAGGAATCAATTTAAGACTTCAAATAAATGAGGAGCTAAAAGTTAACTATTAGAATAGTGTAGGAATTTTCTAGGTAGTTTATTCTCTGCTAATTTGTCCATTTCTTCCCATTCGTGCTGAAATCATGTGTTTGGATTGCAACGTCTCCCTTCCGTGAACACATTTTTTAATGACTTTTTTATCTCACATATATCAAATCGTTACAGTGATTTTTTTACAAAAAAAAAATTCAGACAAATGCAATCCAAACAAAGCAGTTTGTGTTACCCTTGAACAGTAATTCACTAACAAGATTGTGAGAGAAATTTTATTTTCATCTGATCACTATTCAGCTAGAGCATTTGTCATTTCAATTTTGACACCTCAAAGTTCAATTCAAGATAGTTGGTCTCTAATCACTACTGTATCAGCGTCGCAATTAGGTCAGATTCATATTATATCATATATTGAATGGTCAACCTACCATTAAATCGGATTTGCCTAAGACGGAGAAGCGGTTGGCTCTCATATAACCGCAGAGTTCATCAAGTTAGAATCGATCAACAAATAGTTAGAGCTCCAACAAGTGAGGTTTTTTGATGTGGTAATTCGTTGTACTTCAAACAAATGTTTGTGAAGTTTCAGCATTTGCAAACTGAAATAGAAATATTTAAGCAAAAAAGTTGCTACAGTAACTCAGGGAGACAACTGATGTTTGGAAGAGAGTGGTGGATTGACCACATTCCTTTCAAAGAATCGGCTAAGTAGAAAATGCTAAGGCCATAATAATTGGTTCCACCCCACTATCATAATATCATCATTACGAAACTGCAGCAGGTGCAGTTGCCGTAGTCCCAAAATGCGGAAAATCTTTGTAACACTACTGGCATCTAGTTGTCAAGCAATACCTTTTAGTGTTTTTACCAATATCAAATCATTTGAATGGGCCACAATCGTGGTGGTTGGGCTGTGGAAAACTAGAATTTAAAGATGAGTCAAATTATTTTTGATACTCGAAATTAGTTGAATTTAATAAGAGTTCATTTGAATTTGATTCGTCAATTAATTAAATCAAAATTAAGTTGTATTTTATATTCGATAACACTGTTTAAATTTAATTTGACAAATAAATAAGTTAAATTTAAACTAAATATCAAAATCGTTGAGATAATCAAATAAGTTTAAGTTTTCAGAATGATCGATCTGATTATACACGTTTACTTACATCCCTAATGAAGATATTCTAACACGCGTTCCAAACAAAAATATTAGGTTGAACAATTCTTCACCATGGTTCAGAGTCAAAACCACCCAATGCCCACGGATTTGGATATGGGGCATGAAGATGATCGCATCGTACAAAATTAAACACAATCTTCTTTAGTGGTTTAGATTGAATTGTATACTACTATCATTTGAAGTTACGCATATTTGTCGTTTCCAAGATGCAATTTATTCGGGGTAGATGTTACTCACGTAACAATGAGGAATGAGGATTCTGATTCGATCTTCAAATCTTTCCATTTTCCCTTCTCTTTCTCTCGTAAGATCTGAAATCTCTCTTTAAATCAAAAATTACTTACGTTTATCACATTTTTTTTTTAACAATCGGAAGAAACACACACACACGTTTATCACATGCAGTATAACATTTGCAAATTTAGAGGAAGCAAACAAAAATATGTATCCGTTAAAAAGGCGTTGACTTCATTAATATTACATTATTAATACAATTATCGGTCTATCTTGAAAAAAAAAAATACAATTATCGGTCTAATATGATGATATTCTAAACATCAATTGTTCGAGATTATTGCAAATCCTACCCTTTTGAGTTTTGACCCTACATCCACCATATAGACTTCAAGCACATTTCGATTCCAAGAGGACTAAATCAAGGACCTAATATCTGGTTAATTCCCTATCAGTCGAGTTATAAGACTTAGGTGTTGGAGGATGTGACATGAAATTTTGTATATAAGCAATACTAGCTAGCTAGAGGCTGAGCAAGAAAAGCCAAGTTAACCAAGTGGGCCAGTAGTAGTCAACACACATGTCTTCAAACTGTGGGCCGACACAAAAAGTGGTCTCGATTGCACGCGCAATTGGATAGGTGTATGGTGTTAGGCTGGTGACAGATGAAGCCACATGACCTGAATTCCAATACAACAAAATTGGTAGGATCCAATCTGTTGGGAAGGTAAATTTGAACTCTGAAACTTTGTCCTTCTTTTCTTGTTCAGATCAAAGCCACTCTGATTTTCAGCTGTGTTATTGCTGCTTCTCCTGTTGAGTGACAATTGACAATTGATGCTAATACCAGGCACCTTTCTTCTTCTTCTTTTTTTTTTTTTCCACCTTTTTATTAAACAAAAATATCGTTACGCTTCATTGGGTTTACAATCCACCCCTTTTATGAAAAGTTTTAACTAATATAAAAAAATAAAGGCATTTTTATCTTATCACATAAGTTAATAAATCAATTTGTTGTCATTAGCAAATAAAGCAGTAGTGTTATTAACATTTTATAAAAATATATTCAACACTTAAATTTAATGGATTGATGTTCAGATACGTTTAATAACAAAAAAATAGAATAAGTTCTAAATTGTTTAGGCAAAACTTTCTCCAAAAAAATAAATAATAAACTGTACACTTATTACTTAATATTGCTCAAAATTAATGTTTCAAAAACAATTTAGTAACTTAACAAATTTAAATTTTATCAAACTCACCCTTAATCAAGTGAGTAAAAAAAATCTTGAATTCAAATCTCCCTTTCTCCTTTAAATATTGCTTCTTAAATCCCACTTTTTTCTATTAAAAAAAATACATAAGTAACTCACAGTAGTGATTGTTAAATTTTTAGTTGGTGTACATTGTAATATACAGTAAATTCCATTCTCACCTTCTAGAAAAAGAAATTGCTTCATATTTGTCTAACTGACAACCGCCCAGCCCTGCCTGGTATTCTAGCAAGACTCTTGACCTCTTTTTCTAATCTATGGACTACTAGTCTACTACTGATTACTTCCTTGGCCGCCAAGATAGAATGGAATGCATTAAGTGGTTTCCCGTGAACTTCGCCCCGCCTTCTTTCCTTTTTGACCGCCGGACCGATGCTCTGATAATACAGATAAATAACCAGCCTGTTCCCTGGGGAATCCCCCGCCCTTGACTTCTTCTTCCACATAATAGTCAAATCATTATTCTAGGAATCCGTTTGGAATTATAGGAGTACTAAAAATGAAAAAATCGTTTCAAATAATTTCTCAATTTTTGTCATACAAAAATGTTGTCATGTATACTAGTACTAATCTTGGCTACTTTTTCTGAAACAATACAAATATGTTATCATACGTGTGTTTTGCTTTATGGGAAACCAACAAGAAATTGCCAAGTAACATTTAATAGACTAAATAATAGTAGTAGTATAATGTGAACAACACAGGTATGAAAGGATGATAACTTCAACTTGTTTGCTTCGGTAATGGCGGTTTAAACGAAGGAGACAAAAGGGGGCAGTTTGTTTGTCTTCGAAAGATAACAGTAACAGCGGCGGCAAAATGCGAGCAACCTCGGACTGTATCGAAACTTGCTGCCTAAGAAACAAGCAGCCCTTCACTTCACGGTTCACACGTGAAGGGCTATGGCGACCAAATGACAGAGCATGTCGACACTATTACTTATTAATTCCTCCATAAGTCTTTTCTGTTAAGCTTCGACTTGGGCCAGGACAGGAGGAATAATGCTGTACTACTAGTAGTGCCCTTTATTGGGTGTTCTCGTTTGATTATTTTATATGATTTTAGATCTGAATTTAAAACCCTCAAAATAAAAGGGGGTTTGTGATGTTGGTGTGTTGTTCTAGACCTAATTTTGGAATTTTTTTTGAAAATAGATATAAATATAAAAATTTTAGATACACCAAAAAAAAAGAAGGGTGTGAGAGTCGAATCAAGACATAATCAATACTACTACGAGTATAAATAAAGAATGATGTGCACAATCAAAGGATAAAAAAATATTATATTGTGCATTAACTACGACGGGTACCTAACACATACGCTTATTTTATTTTATAAATGGTTCTACGACACACGCACAGTTGGCAGTAAAACTATGTCAAATTAATAATATAGTAGTTAAATGAAGATGGAATCCTATGAACTAATTAAGTATTGATTATTCAAGATTCCCCTGTATGGTGGATGAGTTAATGGAACTGCGAACTAATTAAGTATATTGATTATTGAAGATTCCCCCGTAAAGTCGATCTAATGGAACTGTTATTAGCATCTCCAAAGAGCCTAATCAGCAAGAGGTATCTGCTCGAAATGGTATCATCTATTGAAGTCAGTCGTTTTGCAAACAAATATTAGTACTTCGTCAATTATTTTATCGAGTGAGGTTATAACGGCACAAACTAGCTCACGTTAAATTATTGAACAATAATGTTGAGAGAGTTTAATCAATTAGTTATTTGTGTGCTAAAAAAAACATAAAATACACGTAAATTAATCTTAAACTAGTACTACTGTATTATGCATATACAAGGGGTGTGATGCGGAAATCAGCCCAGCCCAACTCCCAAATACATCCAACCGCTTGAACTTTGCCCTTTTGAACATTTGTTAAATGCTTAGAAGTCACCCTTTTTATTACTTTTTTTTTTTTTTCACAAAGATGATCAACGGTGGTTTTTTACTTTACTTGCTTCCTTGATGACTCGTAAACGTCTTATCAAATAGTCTGCACTTTGTTGTCTAATTAAGAAGTCACTTCTCTAAGGTACTCCTTTGAACATTTCTAGCCGAAATATTAACTTTATTCTTCATATAAATAACTATGAGTAACTCATAATGGTCAAAAAAATAAATGGTTTAATGATATTCCAATTTATAACTCACAAATAATGGATTGAAGATTGAAATCTAATATAGATTTACTTAAATTCAGAATCTCTAACTCATAGATTCTCAACCTCGTCGACAACTAGGTTAAAACTTTATAATATAATATAATCTCACACATTTAGTTATATGCAAAATTTATGATGTATACAATCTGATTAAGTTGAGTTGTCTAAAGAGGCAATTGAAAATATCTCAACTGAGGGGTGAGGGGTGTGTTTCCTTTGCTCAATGATGATGCAGGGCATAATGCAATGCATATAATTCGATGATGTTGATCAAGAATATGAATCAAAGGTACCTTATTCAATAACCTTAGGTCCTCAACGAACAGAATGCCTTTGTTGATTCCACATTTGATTGGTAAAACGTGCCCTATGTCGTGTTAATTATTAAGAGACCATGTGATAAAAGATGGCACGAAATTCTTGGCATTGAACGAGGACTCTTACCATCACAACGCAAGTGAATCTATCATCTATACTTGACACATATTCTCCACTATTATTAAATGAATACAAGCTCCTCGCGACAAGGATTGATGAATCCTAGGGCTTTACATTCACATTACTGTGTTAATCAATTAGTTTAGTTTAATAAAAAGTGTGTTTGGATAGCAGATTATTTTTTGAAATAATTTTTTTTAAAAAAATACTATATCACTTTTTTTTTATATGATATGCGTGAAATAAAAATGTGATTGAAAAATATACTGATAACGTAAACAAATAAAATTGTGCAAAAAACTCACTATCCAAATAAGCCCTCACATTACTAGAAGCGCTCCTGAATTTTAATTAAGTGATCAGATCACTACAAAAAAATAATAATAATAAAAGGAAGAAGACAAAAGTGAATCAACCAAATAATTGGTGGAAGTTTTTAATTCGATTCTCAAATTCTTTGTTTTAAAAAAAAATTTTTTTACGTACCCAAAAGAAAAACGAAGAATTAGCAAAATTCTCCTAACTAGGGAATAACTTTGAGCCAATCCTCGTATTATTGGATCATCATCGATCTCCGAATTGAATGTGGCTTCAATCAGTTTACTAATGTAGATACCTAACCTAGACGAACATTAGAGGGTTTAGCCATATTCTTCCTAGAATTCCTTGAGTTATCCCGCAAAAAAAAAAAAAAAAAAAAAAGAATTCCTTGAGTTAAGCATTGATTTGGTCGGTAATAATCAAGTGAATCAACCGACTAATTAAAAAGTGAGTGATCAGTTTTGAGTCGGTTAGCAGGAACATGTGGCATATCAAGGACCGGCATAGCCCCCTTCCTAGTCATTCCAGACACGCCCCGTGTAGGCCGTGTTCGATCGTTTAACCTTTGCAGGACAAAAGTCACACGTGTGATGTCGGGCATCCGAACAATAAGCTAAGTGCAGCTATCAGTGCCGACTGCGGTACCAAATTTCATAAACAGTTCTTCTAAAGACGCTCTATTACTTTGTATCACATCAAGAAGAAGAAAACGAAAGTTTTCTTTCTTTTTTTTTATTCTTCTTCTTCTTTTTAAATTTGAGATTTCTTTGTCATTACTCTTATTTTTACTGTTGTTAGAAAATCTTCAATTACGTACACCACCGATACTGTAATTTTTGAAAGTTACATAAATATATACAATTTTCTTATTTTATGTCGTCGGGAATTTTAAAGGTCCGTAAAAATGTCCAAAAGTTAGGGATAAAATACTTAAACGGTTTGTCTAAAGGACACCCGTTAAAATATATTTAAGGTTTTATATTTTTGACAATATAAGATTAATTAGATAAAGTAAATGAATATAAGAGAGGATAGACAATATTAAATAGAAAAAGTATATGAATGCAAGAAAAAATAATTATTATTAATATGTGTGTATATATATATATATATATATATATATATGAATGAATGATAAGTTAACTGAATACTAGATATGTTAACGAGGCACCCGTTAGAAAAAACGCATACTTAAAATATAAATATAAGAAAGTAATATGAGCAATATATAACATTACAGCACATTCTTTCCCTTAACTGAAAGGTGTTACTTTGTCCTGAAATGATGTTTACTTTTTTCGAATGACAAATTTTAGTGCTAAATAGAAGATTCATTTTCTCTCAAATGCCTTGTTTCTGAGTTTGTTGTAATATCACTATCGTGACATTCCCTTCAAACCCATTCCATGTTTTAAGTCTCTTCCAATATTTTTTTGCCAATTAATTTAAATTCAGGCATCTAATTTAGAAAGAAGGTAGCATAAGGTCAATCATCATTTGTTTTTATTAGACTACGTAATTTTAAGCATCTTTTCTGAAGTCTCCAAGAAGATTCTTGCGTTATTTTGGAATTGTTTCAGGGCTGTTATTTTCATTCCTTTCTTCTTCATTATTCCGTTCCTGACAAATGTACATGCCTTCGGTGCATGCGAGTTGGAGAATCGGAATTAATTGCATCTGACATTTGCCAAGTTTGTGAATGAGGACGTATTGGCAATTCCTAACGTCGTAGACTTCATTATCGTGGTTTTGTTCCCCTGGTCAAGCACTTTGAATGTTTTGAAGAAGCAAAATGATCAGCTCAAATTAACTGATTGTTTCCTCTCTCTCTCTCTCTTTCTCTCTCTCTATATATATATATATATATGAAAAAAAGGGTCCTTCGGATGGCCAATAATAGTGTATGAATTCAAATTTCACGTAGTCGAGAATCAAGCACTAGTCAGAAATCGACTGATTAATTTACGGGTTCAAGTTATTAAGAGATAAATGAAGAACTACTGTTGATCCTCTTCAATAAACGAAAAAAAAAACGTACATAGTCAAAAATTTGATTAAGTCACAAGGTTTTTGGCTACAAGCCATAAATATCCCTCCCTGACTGAAATGGTTTTTTGTAACGGAACATATTTTCTCTGAACCTTATAATTTTTTATGCTTAATTCACTATTTTGAAAGTCATAATGCTGAAGAATACTACTCAATATCCCTTCCCCAGTCCCCATCTTCCTCCAAAAGCAAAAAAAGAAACAGTTAGAGAAAACGTAGAAAAAGCAGAAAATATAATATTGAAACCCAAAAAGAAAAAAAAACAAATCAATAGTATCGTCTTTTGGGGGGTCGGAAATCTGAAAGAAAGCATGACCAGGAATATACCTAATTAATCCTCATTAAAAGTCTAATTATGAGCCATCCATGATCGATTCTCTGGTTGGCTCACTATGAGGGGTGTAACTAATTGGAAGCTTCAGGATCGAACATTTTTGCCTTTACTTAAATTTCTTGTGATCCTCTTGTGACTCTAAAGACATCATTTCTCCATTAAAAATGCATCTCCATTTTTTCTTTTTTCCTTATTCAATTGGTTGTGGATTCTTATTGACGAATCAGCTGCAAGAAGAATCAGATGTGAGATCGGACAGATGACGTTGGACAATCTTCATTTCTTTTAATTCAAAAGTGTTAATTCATAATTATGTCAATCCTAATCCTTCCCATACACGTACACAAACCCGAGGTATAGATTGTCAGAATTAAAAATTGAGGTTTGGACATTCAACTTACTTTAATCTTAAAAAACACACACAAATCATATAAAAAAAATGGGATGCAACAATAATTGGAGATCATTCATTAATTTTGATACTTCTCCACAAATTTATCGACCCTCATTTACATGGGGAGTAAATCCACAATGTTCTTTAAAAATTAGGTGAATGGTGAAATCTAAAAGTGGTTATTAAAAGCATATGGTTTTCTCATCGTTGTCCAACAGATAAGTGTTGTTTAATACACCTAATTTAGCATATAAATGCATATATTAAAACATTTTTTTTTCGTTCTTTTTTGTTGTTTTTAAAATCTATTTTGCTAGAAAAACAAATACCTAAATTCCTCTTAAATCATGCCACTAGCCATTCGTTAAAAAACCCAAGTAGAGAACGGCTAAATATATGTTTAGTGGATTGAGGATGTTATAGAGTATCTTTAACCAACTTAGCTGATAGGAGCATTAGTCGGGTGATTGTGAGGTTTCTGATTTGATTATGTTTTCTCTTAATAATAAATAAAAAATAATATAGGACCGATGCTTTAATGAATATATGCAAGTTTTGTGTTTGGATAACTCAAGTTTGCCAAATAATATTTCACTACTTGCATCATAAATGTTTTTTTCAATTCATCTTTTTATATTTTCAATCACTTTTTTTTATCTCACATCATCACATCACAAAAAACGTTAAAGTAATTATTTCAAATTTCATAGTCATTATATGTTTATAACTTTTATCACACTTATATATAGTAAGTGAATTTTTTTAGTTCAAGGGCTCCAAATAATGTACACAACACGGAAGCAGCCAGAGATAATTTATGTCTTAACACCGGTAATTTAGGCGAAGAAGATGGGATCACTTTTTGATTAATAAAGGGTTTCTTTATGCTTTAGTTCTGCTTACTTTTTCGGTCCTTTCTCTGCAAGACATGGAACCAAAAAAGCCAGTAGTTTTCCTGGCAATTGCAGTCGGTTTGACCATCAAAGTACAAATCAAGATCTCAGGTCTCACAAAAAAGTGTCGTAATCTATATAATAAAATAGGGAGATAGTTACAGAAAAAATTTCTAGTTACGTAAATGCAGACTCAAGGCGATGTATTCCGAGCATGAAGACTATTCTATGCAAGAATCTCATACTTTTATTTTGTGTAGAAAATTGTGCAGGGATTCAACAATAATCTCTTCAAAGGTTCTGTTTTGATTATTCTCCTAATTTATTCTTCCACTGTTACCTTCAAGAATCAAGAGGAGTCCTCCTCCTGTTCACACCTATAATTATAGTAACTAAACATCATTAATTAATTATGTTCAATAATTGAGCCATCCATCATGTTTAATCATCCTGCCAATCACCTAGCTTGTGCTCTACGGTTCTTTCGTCTGCTGGTCTAATGCTCATAAGCCTCGTGCATGTTAGACTGCAACTGATTCAAAGCAGGGGTGAATGTCAAGTTCTAAAAATGCCAAGAGGCATCAGAAAAGTGACATAAAATGAACACTGCATGAAGGTCCTCTCACCAGGGAGGCAGTATAGAAGAACTTTATTATGGTGTGGAAAGCACTAGTCTGCCGCTTCAATCTAGAAATTCATCAATACTACGTATGAATTTGACCGGAATATTCATCTATTTGTCCTAAAACATAATACTCAATTGGTCTTTTTGTTATTATCTCAATTCCAAGTTTGTTACATGAGCATATATATATATATATATATATATATATGGAGCAGTGTAAAGGTGTTGGAATAAAAAACAAGTTGGGATACAATAAAAACAAATTGATTTTTTTTTTTTACAAAATTAGACTCTAAAAAGCAGGTGAAACAATCGAACTAGAACTCTCCTTAAAAAAATACACGACTTTTGGCCATATTCTTGTAGTATTATTTCTCTTGGTGTATGCGTAAGTGCACCAATGAATACGTAACAGAGTAGAATGGGACAGAACAAAGGAGGTGGAAATGGAATTGGGGGCATGAATTATGACTTCCGTGTCGATTTTTGTAGTTAGTCCAGTCAATAGTGAACGCATCCAAGACTAGATGCAGAGAAGAGAAGTGAATAAAGGGCATAAGGACGATTTTGTACTGTCTCATGAAACCCCATCCACTTCCCTCTGACTCTTTCTTTCCATCTATCTTTCTCTCTGTCTTGCATTTTGACTGACAAAGCAATTACATAACACAATGCATAACAATTTGTATTTTGGATTTACGTGGATTGCTGTCTCAGTTTCAACCTGCTTTTTGTCTAGCCACCAATTTATGATTATTAATTTCCAGGAACAAAACTAAAGAACAAGACAATCTAGCTACTGCCTGCGTGCTAACACTGGTACCAAGTGTTTTGGAAGCCAGGTGGCTCGAGAACAAACCCTTTAGGCTTTAGTATTATTGCTTTCGGTTGCTATACAAACCTATGACACGTATTCCAAATTTTTTTCCTTTTTCACTTTTTCTTGTATTACGTATAGACTGCCTTATTTTAACCACTCACAACCTTAGATATGACTAAAAAGAGGAAGTAGGTTATTGGATATTTGAATCAAGATTTATTCGGTAAAAACTCATTCAAACTTAGTTCGCAAACGGATCAAATTAAAAATAAATAATGTTTTGTGTTCACTATAATTTTTTAATACAGTTTAAATTTAGCCCAAGTAACGTAAAGTTTTAAATTTATGCATAAAAAAAATTCAAATTATTCGAGCTCGATTTGATAAAATGTTCGTTTATGTTTGATTCGATAAATAAACAAGTCAAATTTAAGCTCATTAAAAATATCAAACAAATTTAAACACTAAGGTACTCCACAAATTTAAATACTAAGTTGCTCGACTTGATTTCCAGCAACGATCAATCGTACTGGACGATTTCCAACAATCCGTTAATGAAATATGTTTTGTTATTAAAAAAAAAAGTTGCTCGACTTGATTAGTCTCGTCTCCACCCTTAATTTTAATACCTTCTGTTGTTTACGTTGTCTCGTGCAATTAATAATCGTTAAGATCCAATGCATAGGGTAAGGGATGGGTTGGATGGTATGAAGAAGGGAGTGTCACTTACACGAAAAAAAAAGGTCCCATACCCGTCATATTGAGTTGGGTTTACTTTCCTTGTTCTGTGTTTTTTTTTTCTATAATTGATATAGACATATTTATTCTAATTGCTAAGATTAAAATATCAGGAATTAAAATTCTGAGTTCTCGTTTCTCTGCCTCCTTTCCACTTCTTAAATACCACCCTCCCTTACTAGCAAAAGTGATAAAGAAAAGATATAATAGACTTACATATGTTAGAAATAAAGCTTAGGATCATTCATTGAATATATAACTAAGAGAACTTGTGGTAATTAGGGCTCGAAACTTTGCAATGATGTTAACAGGCAACAAGTTGCATTCAAGTAGATATTGTATTATTTCTTGATGGACAATTTACTATTTTCAACACTTTTTGAGTAGGAGTACCATTAACGAAGAAAAGCCAGATTTATTAGGTAGACTTGTGTTGGTCCAAAAATGCTTATTTGGATTATTGGATTTCTCCTTGGCAATATATAGTTTGTCATGCCAGTGCAGGGATAAAAAGGGTAAGGATCGCAATTTGTATGCCCCTGCCTCAAGTTAACATCCGCTGGATTATTTAAGCAGTTACCCGATGGGGTTTGAGGAAATCCCTGTTGTCAAGTTTCAAGTGCATGGGCTTGGAAGCCAGAAATGTCAAATGAGCAAGACTTTCTTTTTTTCCCTACAAAAATATTAGATGACCCTTAAGTAGTTATTGTTCGATTATTCGGTCAGCTAATTAAATTAGTTGGTTTGATGCTTAATTTATTTCTTGTTGATCCCAGCAGCCAGAGAAAGTGAAAAAAAGTAAGATATACTAATTGACTTATAGGTTCTAGGACTGTGGAAAAACTACTCAGCCTCTGATAGAGGAATAATTTTCAGATAGAGTATTATTTGTTAGGACGAGAAATTAATTTTGTTTGGATAGAGTATTATTTGAAATATTATTTGGAATAATTACTGTAGCACTTTTTGTGATATGATGTATGCGAGATAAAAAGTGGTTGGGAATATAAAGAGGTAAATTGGGAAATATGTTTATGATACAAGCGAAATATTATTTGGAATAATTTGGCAATCCAAACACCGAGAACGTTTTCTTAACTTGGCCAGCCAAAAAACAAAATTTCAGGTATACCTAATTTAATGACCTTTCCGGGTTCTTTAACTTGTGTATTTACTTGTGCACCGGCCTACTCAATTCATCTAAATGTCCAAACAAGCATGACTAGATCTACACACACACACAAAAAGATTTTATTGAACACCAATGAATAATATATCTCTCTTTTCTTTTATTAAATGATGTTTTGTTTCAAAAAATGAATATGTGTCTTTTTTCTTTTTCTTTTTTTTATATCTACTTTCAATCAGAGACTATCACCGATTCAAAATAATACTTCCCGTGACTATTTTTTGAAGCACATGAATAATATGCAAGGTTCATCTTTTCTCTTTTATTCCTGATTTATATGATGGCATTGATTGGAAAACTGCTGGCATGCATGACGCATCAATATTGAGGAAAAGTAGCTCTTACAAGAGGTAAGAGAATATGATGCTACTAGGGCACCCTTTCTCCACAAATTCCCAATTTTCATAGCCAATCTCACTACCCATTTTAAGTATGACAGAAAAATACGTGCAAGTAATCCCCATACCATGCACTGTTCACTTTCTTTTTTGATGTAAAATTCTAGAAGAATATTAGGCATGTGTTATTTCACAGGGTTTTTTTTTTTATTCTTGTTATCATTTTCCACAAGTCTTAATTAGTGCCCCAATGCTTTTGTTAACCGACTCTATTAATTAGTGCCATAGAATTGGAAAATAACGTCTGAATGGCATCAATTTAGGTTGGAAGAAGTATAAAGTAATCACCAAACACCACTCTCCACCATACTCCCCTTCCCTCTTGTTGCTTCAATGGGGTCAGAATCATTGGTGCCACGAAAAAAAAATAAATTAAAGCCTATTCATGTGCCAAGCAAACGAAGCGAACCATAAAGTAACACAAGGATATATGAAAAGCTTTCCCAACTAAAATTTCCTAATATTTTTCCACCTAAAAGCAGTAAAAATAAAGAAAACAGAGACAAGGAGCTGCTGGTTTTGCAAAACTAATTATTAAGTAGGTTTTGAGCTGCTTGTTTTGCCGAACTTAAAAATAAAAAAAGGGGGCTGGCCATTAAAGTCCCTACAAATTTAGGGACCATTATCTACTCAAGGAAAGTTCGCAACCTTTATACTTCATTTTCTTATTTAAAGAAGAACGTTTTTGGCTACATCCATGGAAATCAACTCCAAAAATCCGTGGGTATGACTATGATACTCCACTAGAAAAGTATCAGACGCTCAATCTGAGCAACTATGCGGTAATTTTTCTAATACCAATAATTTATTACATTCAATAGTAAGTAATAGGGTATACCTTGCAAGTTGTAGTTGATCAACTATTTCTTGTCTGTTGAAACAGGGCCATCAACCATTGTCATAGGCAACTGTTTCACAAGATTCATGGTCATAATTGACTAAATTTTAAAATTTTAAATTCCAATATATATATATATATAGACACACAGATATGCATATTGATTTTTATATTACGTGTGTGAGGAGTGTAACAAGTGTTTCATGTTTACATGGTACACAACTCCATTTGAATTTGTCTGTTTTTCAAATACAAGTTTTCAAATATAATACTGCAGTATCACTATAGTAATACACAGACATATACACCTCAAAAAAATTTAAAAAATAACTCCGTTTGGATTAGTTTTTTTGGAGTATTTTTAAAAAGAATTACTATAGCAGTATATATGAAAAATTTTTATTATAAATTTTTTTTGAAATATTTGATATATTGTATGAATGAGATGTTTTTTGAATTATTGTGTATTAATATAGTATTGTATTTGAAAAACTTATTTTTTTAAAAAATAGCCAATTCAAATGGGGTTATGTTACATTTTCGTATATATTATTATAGTAAATTTTTTCAAAAACAGACCAAAAAACAACTAATCCAAACAGAACGGCCTGAACAAACAACTTACAATTTGTTCAAATCAACTAATCAGTGATCATCGACGTCAAATATACTACGTTATATATATGACGTGGTGCACATGAGTATGCAATACCTTCTCGACCTCACCCGCACCATACCAGTAAACCCCCACTCTAACTGGCCACATGCCACGTTGGCCAATCCTCCCCCATACTTCCTCATCCACGTGGCACATGTTCCAGCTGGCAATGGAGGACTGTTGTGGTGACGGCGAAGACGGCGGTTAAGGAAGGTGTTGTGATTAGTGATTAGCAAATTGGGAATACGGTGTGGGTATGGGGACCACGTGGGAGGAAGTGGAACCCTCCACAGGATATTGAATGTGGGGTCCAATTCTTCTTTACATTTAAATTTTTTTTTTGGTATATACAAAAGACGTGGGTCCTACCTAAGGACTTAGGGGGGGCCTGGTTTTCGTCCGTTAGTGTCTGGTTGTAAGTATAAAACAACCAAACTGCCTCCAAATTTTCTCGCAGTCACGCACTGAAAACTCTTCTTCCTTTTCTTGTTTTCTTTACTCTCTTCCTCTCATCTCTCCTCCTCTCTCCTCACAAATCTCTGTCATTCTTCTGTCCCATTTCGTTCTTTCTTTCTTTCTCTCCTCCCTCCCTTGCATTCTCACAAGAAGAAAAAAAAAAAAAGAAAACAGGGCACTCTGTTTTCCTCCATCTCTGTTTCTTGAACTTCAGGTGATTGATTAATGCTATATATTACTGATTCTTGATCAATTTCATGACACGGGCTTCTCTTAAATTGGATTTTCTTTTGACAATGTATGGTTTGGAAACTTCCTTGCAGGCAAGAAAACAGCTACAATGACCAAACAGAATGTGCTAGTATCTGATACAAAATCAGGTATCAGCATGGCAATAACACTTGCGGTGAGAAACTCAGCACTCTTCACCACTGCATCCCAGAAGCCTCCAGCTGTTCCGGGAACTTACATGAAGAAGCTGCTTCAGAACCTTGAAATCAATACTGGGGCCAAAATCAACTCTTGGGTTGACTCAATGAGAGCTTCTTCCCCTACTCATCTCAAGTCCACCCCACCTCTCTCTTCTGACGACCAATCCTCCTCGACGGTAAGTTTTCGCTTGCCAGTCGCCATCTTTCCTTTCTTTCTTGCTGTCAGGTTAAGGGTCCGGTTCATATAGAAAATTTTACAAAGGAAGAAAAAAAATAGTGCGTGTTTTTATTTCCTTGTGCAGTCACATCTGCAACTTGGCTAGTAAATTGCATGGAAGATACAAGTGAAATGTGGAGGTGGATGGGATTGTTTTTTTTGTTTTTTTCCTTTTGATTTATTAGTCGGTTTCTTGCAAGAACGATGACGTAGGTGATGACATTAGGATTGACATGGAAAATTTATTTTGGATTTTGATCAAACAGCTGCACCATCCATCGGCTCTGGACATGTTTGAGCAAATAACTAATGCTTCCAAAGGAAAGCAAATAGTGATGTTTCTCGACTACGACGGCACGCTTTCGCCTATAGTGGAGGACCCTGATCGCGCTTTCATGTCGGACGCGGTTAGTTAGTTAGTTAGTTATTTCGTACTTTGCGAGTATTATTGGTGTTATGCTCCTACGATTATCAAAGAAGGAAGAAAAAAAAATCCCATTTGTTCATACTTCTGAACAGTAGCAGCATTTGTGTGACAGATGAGGGCAGCCGTGAGAAAACTTGCTAGGTATTTTCCCACAGCGATTGTCAGTGGAAGGTGCAGGGACAAGGTACATTTTTTTCTTGAAAATGTTTTGCCTTTTGGCTTTGGTTTTTGAGTAGTAGTAGTACTAGCAGGTATCTATGTAGTGGTTGGTACTATGAGATATGGAGATTTGGTTATATTCTTAATTTGGATTGCTGGGGAGGATGGTTTAAGTTTGGACTAATTGTTGTTTGGTTCTTTAATTTTAGGTATATAGTTTTGTACGACTGGCAGAATTGTACTATGCTGGAAGCCATGGAATGGACATAAAAGGGCCATCAAAAGGTTACAAACACAAGAAAGTAAGTAGCAAAAGCTTCCGTTTTGGTAGTGAATCAAGAAACTTCTTGGGCAGCTTATATCTCACTACTTTAGTCCACCCAAAAGAAAAGAAAAACAAAAGGGACCCCCCTCCCTCTCTAATCAAAAGTTTTGTCATTAATCAGACTCTTTTTTTTTGTTTTGCCCCCCCTAATCTCAGGGAGCTCAAGCTGTGCTTTTTCAACCAGATGCAGCTAATGAATTTCTTCCTATGATAGATGAGGTTAGTATTTTAGCTAATGAACGTACGCTTGGTATTATTATTTTGCAAATCTGATTTATGTTAATTAATTCCCACTAATCAGGTTTATGAAGCACTACTAGAGAAAACTAAATCAACGGAAGGGGCAAAAGTGGAGAATAATAAATTTTGTGTGTCTGTACACTTCCGCTGTGTTGATGAAAAGGTATATTCTACTAACTCCAAAGTACTAGTAACTTTTTTCCTCTTTATGTCTTGTCTATCATGCAACTAGTTTTTACTAGTAATTATATCACTAATCATGATTATTAGCGTGATTTTTATTTTTTTTTTTTTAAAAAAAAACTACTTTATCTGATAGATACATGGATGGGCCTTTGATTACTTTTGTGGGCACGACCAATCATGGTTAAAGGTTTAAAGTAATGGGTTCTGAATTTTCTATTGTGATATCACAGAAATGGGTTGAACTGGCACAGCAAGTCAAATCAGTCTTGAAGGACTACCCAAAGCTTCGATTAACCCAAGGAAGAAAGGTATATATGTGTATGACGTCATGATTAAGTCATTTCCTCAACAAAATTAATCATCTTTAATCTATTAGTATGATTTCTTGGGTTTTAGTGCTAATTTTGGGTTTCGTACGAGATTTTATTTCAATTAATTAAGTGATCATGAAAGAGTGTCTCACTATCAGAGTGTCATTTTCATTTGTAACAGGTATTAGAAATCCGTCCTACTATTAAATGGGACAAGGGGAAGGCCCTCGAATTTTTGTTAGAATCACTTGGTAGGTTTTTTTTTTTTTTTTTTCTAATGAAAATTTTATTTTTTTTATACTCATATATATATATATATTATAATTATGTTTTAGTACTTTGGATACTACGGAGCACATGATTATAAAAAATGACTGACTGAAGTGATGAAATGAGTTGTAGTTGCAGCCACTTTTTTTTGTAGTTTCGATTTAATTAATCTAGAGTTTTGTTCCAACATGTGATAGTTAAAAGTTGCTTAAACATAATATAATTTAATCACTCTAATTAACTGTCATAATAATTAACAAATCCAATCCCTTTCTACATTACAGGTTACGCCAATCGTAAAGATGTATTTCCTGTTTATATTGGGGACGATCGAACCGATGAAGATGCTTTCAAGGTATCCAATGCTCCCAATCAAGATATACATACATATATATATATATATATATCTTTTTATGTTAAGTAGTAATAATCAAGGTTAATTAATTGCAATAATTAGGTGTTGAAAGAGAGAAGACAAGGTTTTGGAATTCTTGTTTCAAAAACTCCAAAAGAAACCAGTGCTTCTTATTCACTAAAAGAACCATCAGAGGTAATTTGACACATGTTTATCTATCTCTATAATCACTTATTTTTGTTTTTTAACAAAAAAATTATTCTAGTACTCATCAAATTTTTAAGAATTTTTTCAATGACTTATGAGTAGTTTCTTTTAATTGGTTTCTTTAGGTGAAGGACTTTCTCCAACGCCTAGTGCAGTGGAAAAGGCTGTGCTTAGGACGACAGTCCAGAGTTCGAAGGCAGCTTGAAGACATAAATGCAATCTCTGGCTAATAAATTAGAGAAATTCTATAGTAAAGATATAAATATATGTATTGTTGTAGCCGGAAAAAGAAAAAAAAAAGTAAATTCAGAGAAAAGCATGAAAAAAGAAATTTGCTTTTCTCTGGGCTTTTTGGCCTTGTACATCTTTGTATTATTTAACCATGTACAAGGGAAATTCCGCTGCACTAATTTTGTAAGGTCGTTTTCTTTTTTGCTATCAATGAAAAATAACTAGCTTTTAGCTTTTCAATGGTATCCGTCTTACCAACTACTACTACTACCTATCATTGTCACCACGATTACCAAGAATTTGGCATGTAGAAATTAATTATTAATCCAAAATGTAGGAACTCAATTAGTACATCTGAAGAGGTCTGACAAGCAGTCAACTTCTTCACATTTCAAAATATCAGTACGAGTTAAGTAGATAGCTCCAATTTTCAGTCTCCCTTATTTTTTTTGGTCCCAAGGTTTACTTGTTTGTACACAAAAAGCAACTATAAAAAAAAAAGAAAAGTTTGAAGTTTTAACCAATGCGGACAACTGCCGCTGGTTTAAATTGGCTCCACATGCATTGACAAGTCCCTCAAAATTGACCAATGCACACATACGTACGAGCACAAAAATGCTTGCTCATGACTCTCCTAGTAACTACCATCATTTTGTTTTACATATCAAGTGTGTGGCAAGACTTTCCCATTTGATTGTAAACTTGAGAGAATTTGTGGCAAGACTAGTGAGGGCGAATACAAGTATAATTTATGGAAGAGTATAATATTAGAAGTCCTCATGAATCAAGCAGAAGCTTTGAATTCATACAATTTTTTTTCCTTTACGTATCCTTAAGTCCTATCTACGTGCTTCCGTTTGTACATCATTCATCCGTAGAAGCCACAGAGGTGCTGCATTAGGTTTCACACTACAACGCAGGTTCTTGACCGATGATACAAAATCCAAGAAGAATACTAAACTTACTACTTTCGCTTGACTGGCCGATCGGTTTGCTACAGATGAAATGAACTGGAGCAACCGCCCAAGTGCAGAAAAATGTATCCTACGTAAACAGATAAGTAGGCTCCTCTTGGCCCCCCCCCTCTTTTCCTACCCTATTCTAGATGGCCGTACAAAAACAAATTTAATAGCTATCCACCAGTTTCTCCCCGTGTAATAATCTCCAGCATATACGTACGTGCATGCGACCTCTTGGACCTTCGAGCTCTGCGTTTAATCACATACCGAAACTGAGTTTACTAATTTAAGGAAGAAGCCTCTCATGTGGGATCCAGCAAGGCTTCTTAAGCTTGTAGCAGTTCTGAATTACTTGGACTTGCACTAGGAAAAACGTACATGTTACGTAATACCTCCTTATGTCTCGAGGTATGTAAATATCTTTTGTCACTTTAATACACGGGCCAACACAATACTTGCACGTCTGTTTTCTCATAATTATGTAGTCGCAAAGCATAAGACCTACGTTACTTGGACAATTATTTCTTGCATTTTTAGTGTACATTATACTACACTTCAAATCAAGTGAACAACAATGATTTATGTGCCAATTTTCAAGGAGATGACAAAGGTCTAAGTGAACTTTGAAGCAGATGTTTTTTAATTGAAAGAAATGTTGCATTCTTCAACCGACAACAATTGCTATAGGCCGGCCCTTTCCGTGGCACGACGGTTGAGAATTGAGTCTCTTCATCCTAAGTACATTATTGGCAAAAGACATCTGCAGCTTGAAGAATTTCAAAATCTTCCCTTTCTTTTCTGGAGATAAGATCATTAAAAACATATATGATTTGTCATGTGGGATTCAGGTAAAACATGGACCCCGATACAAAGAATGGGAGTTATCCATCCTTGTCTCTCTCTCTCTCTCTCCAGCGTCGTCCCATGCTGAGTCAAAAGGGATAGCTTATGACTTAGATATTCAAGTATTGAATAGATGGTTCATTTATTTTACGGCAATTGATGTTCTTCTTTTTTCCATTTCATGCATCAACTGTGGATACATTTGATCTATTAGTTGATTTGACTTGTGAAAATCAGAGATATAAAGCGCTAAAAATTCATTGATCGTGGCATGGAAAAATGGACAGTACAGCAATCTGAGTTCTGAAGCAAAAGCATAATGCCCATTGCCCCCTCCATCCGAGTTACTCTGCCAATTATTGGTGAACCAAAGCTGTTGTCGTCTTTGTTTTCTTGGGTTCTATACTACCAATTATTTGGGCAGCATTGATGGCCGATTTGAGGACAGATAAAATTTTCAAGTACTGTCATCACGAGAGTTAAGGAAGATATATTGATACAGCTTAAGTTTGAACCAAAGCTTAAGATTGATAAATATTGTAAAAAGAAGAACACGAGATAGTTAAGTTGAGCTCTCCATCATTGTCTCCTTTTCACTAAATCAACCCACTAATTTTTTTAAAAGATTCTAGAATAGCACAAAAGTCTACAAATGTGATTAATTGTATCTCCACAATGCCACTAATCAATGGAAACTTTACTAGGAATCTACTGAATGCTGCCGGAACAATGAAAAAGAAAAGGACTTTTCTTTTTCTTCGCATTTTGTACTGGTGAAATGTGACTAGGTCTTTTGTTGCTTTGCGAGGACTAGTTTAGAGTTTTGAAAAAACAAGAACATTCATTTACATTTGACTAATTATAAAACGGAGTTTAATTAATTTGATAGCCAAAAAAAAAAAAAAAACAAAGAATAGACTCTAGGCAAACAAGAGTTCAGTTACATATTATATTACTTAGATGTTCTTTCATTTATCCACAAATAATTTGATTGTGTCTGTTCTTTGTAGATGGCTGCCTCCTTGCGTCGCATGTCCTAGGCCTACCTACATAGTACATAGACGGATACACCACTTTCTCGGACAACAAAAAAGGCAATTTCTTGTAATCTTCAGGAAAAAATTTTCTAAAGAAAAGGATCGAGTGGACGCCAGAATTTAACCATCGTGATTAATTAATACTAAAATACAATCCGAGGACGAAACCATATCATAGACCAGATATTTTATACGTCCCAAGAATTCTATTCCATGTTTCTGGAACAAGAAACATAGAAATAATGGACGGCTGGTAGCCATTGTCTCCTCAAGAAAATATGTATAGGCCAGCCCATTGGGCAGCTAGATTTAAAGGATCCCACCTTAAAGTTGGATGCAATGTCCTCTACAAAATTTCTAGCTTTTTTATTTTAATTTCCTTTTTCTTTTTTTTTCTTTTTTTTTTGGGGAAATACGAATGTATGTGCTGGGGGATTGATGGAATGGGGAAAAGAATAAAAACCCTTTAATTTTATTTTTGTGTTTTGTTTGTTTCGATTAGGTTGTGAAAGGGAAACCCACCCACCGAGAGGGCCTTTAGGAATCTACATGGTTGAATGAGGAGTTGGAATCCACTCAAAAGAGGGAGTAGTGTTTTGATGTGAAGAAAACGAAACACATGGATTTTGGAATGAAAACACTAACATGCTTCCAAGTTATATTTTGACAACCTCGGCTCTTTCGGACGTGGAAAGAACGAGTCCACTAGATCGAATCCACCCCATCATTCTTGCCTTAACTACAAATAAACAAGAACGTGTCTTTCCAAGCTTCAATAATTGGTGCAAAAGCAAAAAAAAAAAAAACAGAGAAGAAGGGGATGTTGCATATGATGGTAGGGTTTTGAGAGGAGGGTGTATCTTCCTCCCCTTCAAGCTAGGCAACAACCGTGCCTAATCCTACCCAAAAGCTGTCCTCCTTTTACTTTTTCTATAACTATGCCTCCATAACTTTGCCTTCGAAAAAGGATAAATCCCATTTCAATCTCTCATCAATTTCCAATCCATTAACCACGTTCTACAATGCCTTAATCCCATAAAAATTAAATTTCTTTTTTTTTTTCAAATGAAAATGCGGATAGATCCCAATTTGTGGCACGGATGAACAAACTCAAAATCTCCATGCATGAGCAACCACAAAAAAAAAAAAAACAAAAGACATCCACTGGGATTTAATCAAACCAAACGAGTTAAATACATAAACCATGCATAGCATGCACCATATTTGTTTTGCATACAAAAACAGAAATGGAGGACCATCATTTCTTTTCTTCTCTTTAAGGAAAATGTTGGTGTGAGGGGCTGGTAGCTGTTGATGCCACGGGCTGGAGGGAGGGAGGGAGGGAGGAGCCCATTCGCCATGGTCCTCTGAAAAATACGTGTCTACAACAGGAGGATACATGCAGGAGGGATTAGGAACACGTGTGCCCCTCTAGGGAATCGGTCCCCGCATTGAGGGTCGAGCCATGGAGGAGAGGGGGGAGGAGGGGCTACCATAAATGTAGATACAGAGACTCTAACGGGATGGTTGCTGAGACTCGGTCGGATGTGCTTAAGTATAGGTCACATGGTGATCCATGTGCCCCAGATGCCATCGTTGCGGGGAACAGATTAATGCAGCTTTGGTGGTGTTGGTCATTGGTAGGATCCATTCGGAATTAATGGCATATACCAGCTCAAATTGGTCGATGCATAGAACAAGGATCCAAAACATGTAGGAATGAATACAATTGCCTGCGCGGTGATCCATGGGGAGTGCAACCGTTACTAAACTGTGTAGTACCTGTTGATAACAGTGAAGTTATATTCAGTTAATGTTTATATGGGCTGTGTGCATGTTGTTAATTACAATATTATAATTACGTGGTTTTTTGTTCAAAATTTATTGATTGATATAAAAAGATTGAGTGTTTTGCCTCGAAATTTTTTTGGTTTTCTTTGGAAAATTTCAATGGCAGTCTTACTATCTTATTTTTCATAACAAGAAATTATACGACAATTAAGATAGTAAGAGTGTCACAGACATTTGGCTTTCTTTTTCTAATTTAAGAAAACCCCTCGTAATCTTTTTCTAACAGATGAAGTATAAAACCAATAGCCAGTGAAACTGTTCGCCAAGGACTTAATATCTTGTCTGACAGATTAGAATTTAAACTTGGCTATCAGGTTTGGAGTAGGAAGGGAATAGAGGAAACTGGAAAGGTTTAAAAAAGAAGAAGAAGAAGAAAAAGTATAATAATGATAGGTTTATTTTCTCTTGGATGAACCTTTTTGGACCCTATTTTGATCCGTATACGCAATCACCATTCTATGGTAGATCAAAATGTGCCCTTAGTGCTTTGATAGCTCTACATAATTGTTGAATCACCAAGAAGAGCCTTTTGCTTGTAGTTTTTATCAGATACGGGCATGCATGCCACGATTCGCCTTTATACCATGCGTGGTACCTTGGACTCTTTATTCAACATTATTATACATCTAAAACATGTACTTTTTACAATTATATTCTATCTTTATTTGCCTAATACAATGAATGGTATCTTGAACTCTTTTTAAGATTATTCAACGTTATTGTACACCTAAAAATAGGTACTTGTTACAATAATATCCTACCCATTTTAAGTATATATATATGCTCCCAATTTTCAATAATGTAATTCTCATGAATAAAAATTATAGATGGTGAAAACGTGATGCACGTACCTAGTTTCTTTAAAGAACTTTGCACCGGTATCCTCGCACGAAAGGTTGAACAGAGAGTGGCTCAAGAACAAGGCTAACTTGCAACATGCAGCTAATTACCAAGTCTATTAGTCTAAACTTTTTGAAGTTTCGTGCACTTTGTTGATATCTTTTGCTGAAAAGTCATTGAACATCTCAAAAAAAAGCAGATGTAAACTCCACTAGTAAATAGACCGACGACTTTGCAGTTGTTAGTCACGCTTAAGGCGGATTAACGAGGAAGAAAGGTTTGTGGAAGTACATTAAAAGAAGCGTCTTCAATGACTAATTATACATTTGAGTTTAACTTTTCAACTACTTTCGCAGTGATCAACTTTATAAACCATCTTGAACTATGGTGTTAACCTGTTCAAAAGCAGCCACGGATTAAATTATTACAAGTAATCATGACTTTGATTTGCTTCCTTTAATCCAACACTTGAGACTTAAGCAACTGGGCATTTGTTTAATAAATAATTGGAGATCTTCAAGTGCAACTTGTCTTCGACTTGGCATTTGTGTATTTATATTTGCTAAACTAGTTGTTTAGTAAATGTGTGGACCTCGAGTTTGATTAATTAGTAGGACTTGTTAATTCCAAAATGACAACAAAACCCACTAATGCTTCCCACTTGTAGCTCTTAAATGGACTCAAAAGTGAAAAAGAATAAATAGAAAAGAAAAGAAAGCAAGATATTTTTATTATTGAGCCATTTGCAATATTGCAGCAACTATTCTCACACCATTTGATATACCAAAAATAAATAATAAATGTGAACAAGAAACTTCTCATTATTAAGCTGTATAAATTATTTTCTGAGGAATATTCGCATTCCTCGGTTATTGTCAAGAAAAATTATTATTTTTTATATGCATAATGAAGTCTTTTAGTGTGTATACACACACACATATACATGCATGCAAACTTACATCGCACTCACCAAATTTGCAGTGAAAATTTTGTTTTATAATTGAAAAAGATAATTTCTTTAATTTGTAAAAACCAAATTTGTTTAATTGTTTTATCAAACTGTTCCCTTCCTGCAGACTTGACTGAGATTTGGAATAACAATGCGGTGCGGACTATGAATAAACCATTTTCTAACTTGACTTTTCTTCTTAGAAGAATCATCCTTCCACTTTGATGATAGGATTGATCGAATAACAAAAGCAGGAAAAAGAAATCTACCACTGGATTAGTGCTCCAAGCCCACATAGCTTTCTTTCTTTCATTCTAGGCCTCTCTTTTTCTCTTTGGAGTGTGGGGCTTGTTCTTTGTCGTTCGAATTGGTTTAAGCTTAAAGATTAAAAAAGAGAATTAAGGATCTACTTTTAATAATAAATCTTCTGATTCCCATTGTAAAGCTAATTCATTTTGGACTCAACATGGCCTTGTCCCAAATTAGTTGTCAAGGCCACTTGATGAAGCTTGATTTGGGCTATTGTTTTTCTGCAAGCCGTATGGAGCCCGTAATCAAATGTGGAATGTTTGAATTTTCGGGTTCATGGAAAGTTCTTGCACTATAAAAAAGGAAGAAAGAAGAAAAATATTTGAGAGTCGAACTAATAATTTTGATGTTTGATGGCTTGGGGACGAGGATAGGTCAATTTTGGTTTTAATAGGCATGCAATGAACTTAGCGGCTTAGTTTTGGACCCTTTGGCAGGGCCTCTAAGTGGGCTAGGGTCTTGGTGGTCCAACACATTTTCAATTAATTATATAGATCTTTCCCATTATCTGTTGGGTTGGGTAGGAGATCATTTCTGGCCGTCTTTTGGCAATATTCTTGTTTTTCCGTTTTTGTTTTTGCCACGATTGTTTCGATTTTGAAGTAAAATAGAACCAAAAGTAAAAAACCAAGAGAAAATATAGGTATGCTTGGTTGAATTGCATCATTTGTTGTATAAGAAAAATGATTAATGGGATTTCAAGTTAGTGCATGACAAACAATGTGTTGGGCTTGATCAAGTTAGGTTCAACTTGAATTAGGCTCGACTTGAATAATAGTGTCAAAATCAAATAATTCATATATTTAATACTTATCCATGTACAAAATTAACCAAATTTTATGAATTTATGACAAGTATCGAGCCTGTGTAATAATAAATTTCTACTCACAAAAATATATAAGTATAATGGTAAATAAGGTCATCTCCACAGGGATTGGGAGAAATTAGATTCCTTCCAAGTAAGAATTAATTGGGGGTTTGAGAAATTAAAATAAAAATAAATAAATAAATCAATACACGTAAAAGCAATCAAACAAGAGAGAATTTAAATTAATTCAATAATAAACAAGTTCTCGCCAAGGAGAAAACTCTGGAAGTGGTTCATACAACTGCTCATTGATGCAATAATTATTTCATCCATTCGCTAACAAACGGGTTATAATTGCTAAACAAGTGATGACAATCATCTTTTCATTACTGTATCGAATTCAAACAAGAAATAACCCTAACTATTCCTTACTGTATAATGCTCATCTTGAAAATGATTCTCTTTTTTGTCAAATACAAACAATTTTATTTAACATTTTTTGGGTAAATTTTACAAACAATATAAAAAAAATGATATATATATATTCTTTTTTTTTGGGGTAGGAGATCAGTAATGTTGGAACAAGCGATTACTGTGTTCTCACTCTCGTAAAAAAGGGAGAAAATCAAATGTTTAATAAATGTCTTAGGGTGCATTTGATGAAACTGAAATCTGAAAACTGAAGTCTGAAATCTGAAATCTGAAATCTGAATCCATTAAATTATTGAATTGTTAAGTATTAAATCTAATACATTTGAGTTCATATCACATTCAATGATAAGTGAATAACTTATCACTTAATTTTGGGAGCAAGTTTTGTCCAAAAAATTCAGTGCAATTTAATTAATTTAGATGTTCAATTTTTTATTATCAAACGGTTTGAATATGTTAAGATCTGAATCCATTAAGTTTAAGTACTGAATTGAGTTATCAAGCAGGACCTTAGTCTAAAGAGTAATGAATTTATTAGATAAGTTAAATTTTCCCGATCACTTGATCTTGATAAGGTGAGGAAGTGAGAAGTGATGAAACTAATATGATCTAACCCTAGTCGTAAGTGCCATTTAGCCGTAATCTTGAAGTAGTTACCCTTCTTTCTTTCAACGCTGAGCTTTTATGGACTCGAAGACCTCTAAATTGGGCCTTAGTCAGTTCACCCCATTAAACGAAAGTGAAATTTTCTCGCATGTCATCTCTTCAATGAGTGAAACTTCCTGAAATTGTCAAGCAATTGAGAAATTTTATATGATTTTATTTCTCTAAGCATAACGGGTGCTTCCAGCTTGCCTCTTTTCTTCGTGTTTCCCAGCATCATATATATTAAAGAAAGTAGAAACAATGATCATAACACTTGAACAGAAGTATAGTTAAGCAATCCAAGGTCTAAATTTTTGCAAGTAGGAAGCCTTAATTATCAAGGTTGGACATGTCTAAGGCCAGAAATGGTAACAAGCTTGAGCAAATTCCTCACCACCACATTAGTTTAGCATCAGCTAAAAATCTGTTCCACAATTTTGAGATAAAATTTTTGCACCTTCGCCTAAGGTATTTACCTGCAGATCACATCCAACAATGAGTTCTTTCTTCAAATCCTTCCCCCATGTTTCAATTTCAATAGGCACATCAATATTCAAAATCAGGGACTTGGGACTTGTGCCATTCATGCTTCTTGCAACCCAACCAGGTAATGCTTCCTTTCTACCATACAGGGTTTCATCAACCTTAATAGGCTTCCCTGCTTCTTGTTGAAGCAATGGATATCCACCACTAGCAATCTTGTGGCCCTTAAAACTAAGGGTCACATTTCCAACTCCATAATGGACTTCCATGTTCTGATTTGGATTGTCAACTTGTAACAAGATTTCATATTCAGGAACACTGGAATGATGATTTGAGGCTTTCAAATTCTTTTTATGGAAATGAATTACGGAAAATTCAGGGGATTTAGGCTTCGCTAAAATGTGAATGGTGACAAAGATGCCAAATCCAACTAGCATGATGGCAAGAAATATTAAAGTCCAACGTCCACCACATCTGTTTTTGTTATCACGAGAAGGGCTTTGGTAATTGTCGGAAATGTGGGAGTTTTCAGGTGCTGGTACGCGGTAAACTTGATCCCTAGGGATTTGGACAACGTAGGTTTCAGATGGCTTCTCCGGCGAGCTAGGACGCGGATGTTTTGGCGAGGGATGCAAGGGAGGGTCATCGTTCCCGTCCCCTACCGGTGGCACCAGCTCCCCCATGAGGAGGTGAGGAGCAGTTCAGGTTAAAGGGAAGCAAAATCTTACCGAAATGAATGGAAAAATGGAAATTAATTTGCATGAGAATAGGAGTTAGACAAAGGTTGATTTGGAAATCTTGGATGTCCTTGGTGTAGACAGATACAAAATTTTCAATATGGTAATGTACGATGTGGAATATTTTGTTACGTACTACAAATTTTTTTTTTTTTGAAGTTTGTGTATTTATGCTTTCCATCCTTTGCAATGCAAAATATTTGACACACTGGAAACCTTTTTCCGTCTTTTACTTCTTTTTTTTTTTTTTTGAGAAATAAGAAGTGTGTTTAACAATATTTTTGATTAATATTTTTTTCCTTGAATTACCCGAAAAGTCTTATAATTGCACCTTACTACAAATTTTTGGAACCAGGAATTTGTTTGATATCACAATAGGAGAATTTTTGAAGAATTTAAGAACGAAATCAATAAATTTTTTACAATCCCTTAATTTTGTATAGAAAATCTATGCCACACCATTCGGTTTGACATTCAAGATACTGTGGAATTAAAAAAAAAATCATTTTTTCTTTTATGTCATCACAAATTATAACTTAATAAGGATTGTTATGACCTAACTGGTACTAAAGGTGCAAGGCTGCAAGTCTCAAAACGTTGTTTAGTTCGCTAAGAATTTTTATTTTGTTTCAACAGAGAGACGAGATGAAACGAGTAGACTTTCAACCAAAACTTGGGAAAGTGATATTTGCATTCTCAAATTAGTCTCTTGCACCCTTTGAAGGTACGTTATTTAGCGAGCGAATTGAACTACAAGAGGTTAAAATGAAAGTGCGAATATCAATTCTCAAAACTTACAGTACAGAAAGAACAGCAAAATTCTCAACTTTTTTTTATTTGCATTGTACCCAAAATTAGCGTTTAGAGTTGGATAGAGGATTCGATGCGAACCACACTGCGTTCAAAACATGCCGGGCAGTCCACAACAATCAAGAAATTTATGTGAAGTGTATAGAATTTTTTGCTGCTACTAAGACTAGTAACATTTCTTGCAAGCTTTGAGCAGGAAGAGAATTTTGAGACTAGATTTATTTAAAGTCACAAGAATGATACTAACCCTCGTCTAAATACACAGTTTTGTCTCACTAATCTCCTCCTCCTGCATAGCTTGGATTTCTTCATTGACCAAACTTACCAAAACTCAGAAGTGGGCATATAAATCCACAATAAAAAAACAATCAAACCACATGAGTTGGACAAGTAACATAGTATGAGCTACCGACTACCATGGGTCAGTACTTGGGAACATTTATTTGCATCCAAATCCATATTGAATTGTTTATCAACCAAAAAAAGGGAAAAGAAAAAAAATAAAATCAGGCCAAGTGTAGGATTTAGACTCTTTGTTCTTTCCGATCAAGCCTATGATGGAAAAGTTTATTGAATTGTTGAAAAATATTGAAGGGAAGAACCGCAAAGCCTTGGCTTACTCAGTTCATTGGTCCAACGAGGCAACAAGAAAGTTGATAGCTTTGTCATTAATTATCCATCTGCCCCTCTGATAACATTGGTTAAGAGTTCCTGTCCTTGTCTCCCTCAAAATAAAATAAAAAAATGAAAATGAAAATGAAAATAAAGAATAAAAAGTCTTCGTCCTGGACAGTGAAGATGGCAGTTTGGTCATTCCACGAACTATTGAGAGCCGAGCGAGATATCTATGATACCAATAGAAACATGCCAAGCAAACAAAAAAATTACCAAATCCGGGTAGACCAGCAAATTTTCTTTTTCTTTTTTTATATACCTATCCGGAGGAGGATTCAACTGGATAAGAAGAATTTAGAAGGAGTAATTCCACCTCTAAATTAAAAGGCTGTACTACTGTGCATTTTTTAGATTCTACTGTCGATACAGAATTGGGAATCACTCCCTCTAAACTCTTTAAAAAAAAAAAAATTCGCTAATTGTCGACTCTTAACTGGATCGAGAGATTAGAGAGTGTGATTCCCACCTCTAAGTTGATGGGATGCACTACCACTGCACACTCTTTAGATTTTGCCGTGAGTACAAAAGTTTGAACCCTAATTTGTAACCAGGTCTTTACCTTACATTTTACTAGTGACCAACTTAATAAGGTGAGTTGGTTCCAACAAATTTTTCCATTCATGAATAGATTTGTATATGACTCGTGCTAAGTTTTACACTGAAAATTTATGGATAAAATTTGTAATATTTGTACGGTAAAAAGGGTTACTATTAGTTCCTCTACATTTAATAAGGTTTGTTCACGTTCTAAAATTCTGTACTGCATGTCCGATGAGAAAATTTAACGAAAGTGTTGCACACTTAGCTCATTTTCGTTTCGCAAAGAAATTGCAGGCAATTTTCTGTTCTATCCTTGTCAATCTTTCCTTTGTCGATAAATTGTCCAAACTAGTCATGTGGTTTATATAGGTCCACCTCTGTAGCTCCACATTTAATTCCCTCCAACCTATATTTTCCTCTCTACCTCCTCCTGGCTCCTCTAAATCAGTCATATACAGATCAAGAAGGCCAGAGGCCTCAGAAAAATATACATATATATATATATAAAAACAAAAACAAACTCAACAAGTAGGAGACATGACTGTATTGGGAAAAGGTTTCAAAGACATATCAAACATCTCATGGCTTCAATTCTTAATCCTCACCTCCGTTTTCACCATTTCTCAATGCGATGTAAGTTACTTTTTATGCATTCGCTTTGTTGCTGTTTATTTATTATTGTTTTCAATGGAAGCAAAATAAGTACCAATATACAATTCCATGCAGGATCCAGATTGCGTATATACTGCTTATATAAGAACCGGGTCGATCATTAAAGGTGGGACAGATTCAATCATAAGCTTGACCCTTTTTGATGCAGCCGGATATGGGATCCTAATCAAGAACATTGAGACTTGGGGAGGACTAATGGGTGAAGGGTACGATTATTTTGAGCGAGGCAACTTGGACATCTTCAGTGGGAGAGGTCCATGCTTGGGGGGTCCGGTATGTGCTATGAACTTGACATCAGACGGATCGGGTCCTCACCATGGATGGTACTGTAACTACGTGGAAGTCACCACCACTGGCGTCCACCAGGCCTGTGCCCAGCAGCAGTTCACGGTGGAGCAATGGTTGGCCACCGACAGGTCGCCCCATACTCTTACTGCAATCAGGGACTACTGTGATTATGATGGTATTTACAAGTCATCTTCCCCTCTTGTTGCTGAGATGTAAGGCTTGTTTGCCATATGGTGTAATACTACTGATTTTGTTCTTTAGTTTCCACTCTCGAGTGGTCTGTATTGGGATTTGGAGATGTTTGATATTTAGTGGGATTATTTTTAGTATGGGAATTCTATTTTTGTTCAATGTTAAAATATGGAAAGTGGAAGTTGAAATTGAGACTAAAGTAAGTCAAAATTGAATTCTGATTTTAAGACGGGGGACAAAAACTTGTATTCGAATTTTGATTTCTATTTTTTTTTACCGCAATAATAATATTTCTAAAACCTAATTTATCATATTCTATAAAGAGGTACAAAGAGGAGAACCTATAGGTAACAGATTTACAAATTTAACTAGATTAAAGGTGTGTTTTAACAATTTTTCAGATTTTTTTTTACTGTAAATAGGGTTTGAACCCATGAGTTATAGCCAATCTCTTTTTGATGGCTATTGAGTGCAAGTTGGATGGTTTATTGGGATCTTGATTTCACATTTGGACAAATGATATGCAACCAAAATCTCTTGCGCAGACAAATGACTTGCAGCCAACATAGAAAACTTACTCATTTCTCTTTGGTTTCATAACTTCGTTCTCACCTCCATCTTTTACAATTTCTGAGTCTACTTTAGGTTACGTTTCATATGGTGTTTTGTTCTTTTTGATTAAGAAAAAGAGAAAGTTTAAGAGCCGATCTAAATGAAAATTTGAAATATCTCAAGTTACTGAACTGACATCCCAACTAATAAACTTAGATTTGGTAGAAACTTTCACAAACCTTTCTTTCAGATTTTTGTAAGTTTATCTCTTTCGGGTTTTTTCTTAAAGCTGTTGGTGACTGTGTGTAAAGCATAAATCCATACAAGATTCAGATTTTGTGCACATTATTTAATTAAGGTCTTAGGTCAATCATTAGAGGCAAGACTGGACCAAATGTACGTTCAACCCATTATGATTCATCCGAAATATGAAAATCCGAATCAACAATTTGGAAAAGAGAGGAAATGATGTGATGGAATCCTTCTTCCACAATGAGCAACTACAACCTTCTCAACTGGAATTGTAAAGAAATTTTTTGTTTTGGCTCTTCTCCAATATGGTCTGAAGGTATTTCCCCTAAGGAATAGTTTTTGAAACCTCCCTTGAGGTTAGGCCTAATCTCACCTAGCACCCCTATGGTTTCAAAATTAGCACTTAGCTCCCTTTGATTGACATTTTGTGTAAATTTGTTAGCCCTTGAGATATAATTTACCAATAAATAATTCAATTTACATGAGAGAGAAGAATTTACTTTCATATGTACCCTTATGATGTCCCTTATATGAAAAAAATTATCACAATTAATAGAAAACACTAAGAATAATTCGGTATTGATGGAGGGAAATATTGGTAGAATACAAAGAATAAAATTAGGCCTAATATTTTTTCCATTATTCCAATTCATTTTATCATGATAACTTGCAGGGTAATTTCGTCATTTAACTCTGATTGATGGAGACATTTTGTCCCCTCGATTTGATAAGGGAGCTAAGTGCTAATTTTGAAACCACGGGGGAGCTAGGTGAGATAAAGCCTAACCTCAAGGGAGGTTTCTGAAATTATCCCTTCCCCTAATATACCTAAATACTTGCCATGTGTAGGAGTTGCAATACGAAAGGCCCCTGCTCCTAGACAATTCTGAAAGGACGCCAGCAATGTGGCAATTTCAAAGAGATATCATGTCCATCCAGGCTCCTTCTGACTTTTCCATTGTTGTTATTCAACAGCAGGTGTCAGCTCAGCACAGTGTAAAGGGGCTTTAATCATTCTACGTACGTCGTTTGAGATACTGCCAGATCTTTATGCAGCCTTTAGACGAATGACATGCAGCCACATGCTTAACCAAATTATCGCCAAATATTAAGGGGATAATGCCAACATTTCAACCAAACAATTGTTGTGATGAATATCAGGAAATGTGACCCTTTGACCTCTGCTAATACTAGAGGATTATTTACATAGAGACAAGCCTTATCTTAGTATAGACAGCTAGTTTGATGTCGAAAGAAGAATTTTCAATATAGTTTATGATTACATATATCAGTCAGTTCAATGTATGGTATGGTTTTTAACATGTAACATTAATGGTTGCATTTTGTTCAAGAAAATTAACTTGTGGCTTGTTTCATACAATATAATGACATTTGATTATTCATGATTCAGGCATCTAATGAAATAAAATCTCAAATTGGCTAATTTTGATGTTCTTGCTCTGTAAAAGGTGTAATATGTTTATGTATTTGTGTCCCATTGCCGTTATAGACAACAGAAAACCAAACATGATGGATTGCTAGAGAAAAATAGTAAAAACTACATTGTGGGTACTCCGGCCTTTCCGGCCTTGAGGATACCTCAGCCAGTTTGGCCTTCGCAAAAAGTCACTTATGGCATGGCTTGCTTATCCGAGATCAGTAGAAACCCCGGTTAACTATCATGTTCTAATTAGCGATTAATATAATTAATGTGACAATCAACCAATCACCCTATTGTTTAACATTATCACCGACATCATCATCACCTTTTATTCTATAAGATCAAACTATCAATAAATCTCATCATTTCGTTCTGACTCTTCTAATATAAATATCAGTCATTTACCTACTTCAGAGGTATGTATTCTAGTCATCCGATATAACTCTCGATAGCTACTCACTTAAACATTGAAGTGAGTCCAGAGGATACAGTCCCGAATACTTATTATTTTTCAGGTGAGTTCACATTGCATTTAACCTCGATTGGACTAGCTAGACCTCGCATGAACGTATGTCAAACATAACAAGGTGCGCGATCCAAGAACCAACAAAAGATTATAGTAAAATTTTACCGGACCATGTGCTTTTACTTCCTGTTGTATGCTTAAAGGGTTGTTAAGTTACCATTAGTAAAAACAGAAGTTACAGAACCAATCTTTGTGGTAGACATCATGTGATTATTTCTCATATATTTTAGGAATTTCACATCTGCTTTCCAACTGCTTACTCTCTTCTTTTTTTTCAACCACTCCATTAACGTAAACTTAAACTAAAGAAAAGGGAATATTAAAGAATCATGATGGGATACACTAGAAAATTACTATAGTGCTACAATGATTTTAGCATACACAAGACAAAAGGAAACAGTTATTACTAGGAATATTTGTGTTTGAATAGAGTATTATTTGAAATAATTATCTAGCATTTTTTGTGATGTTATGTTTGCGAGATAAAAAGATTGTTGATAATATAAAAAAATGAGTTAAAAAATGTATTTATAATGTTAGCGAAATATTATATGCAATAATTTAGCTGTCCAAACACTCATATATTACTTCAGAGTTCTTGTTTTATCAAATCTTCACAAAATGTCCAATCATAATAGTCATCCAAGTTTTGGGAAGCATTTCATCTCAAATTAATTATCAGGCTTTACTTATTCAAAGCAATAGATAATTACTATAGCACTTTAAAATATTATTAATGTGTTTGGATAGGAAATTATTTGAAATAATTAATGTAATATTTTTTGTGATGAAATGAATATGAAATAAAAAGATGTTTGAGAAAATAAAAAGATATGTTAAAAAATATTATGACCGTGTAAGCAAAATATTTTTTTTGAAAAATATTTTTTTTGATAAATAATTCTTATCCAAACACACATCTTATTTTAAAAAAAAATAAAAAGAAATGGAGATTGGTCCTTTTTCCGCCCTTTTCTTTTGTTTTTCTTCGAGTACATTCAGCTCACTAAGGTCCATCTACACCGTCCACTTCTATTTATACAGACCAATCAGATATAGCTTAAAAAACACTAGAAAAACAAGAAACTGAGAGGAGGAAGAAGAAGAAGAAGAAGAAGAAGCCATGGCCATTAATGAAGTCAACCGCCTCTGGTTCCCTCTCTTCATCCTCCTCTCCATCTTCACCATTTCCCGATCTGACGTAAGTCTTCTTTCCCATATCCCATTTCACAGTTTTCCTTTCCAATTCCATAACCCTTATTTTTGGTGCAGGATCCAGATTGTGTTTACAGTGTATATATAAGAACCGGGTCGATCCTGAAAGCCGGGACGGACTCAATCATAACCCTGACCCTTTACGATGCAAACGGGTACGGCATCAGGATCAACAACCTGGAAGCTTGGGGCGGGCTAATGGGTCCGGGTTACAACTACTTCGAGAGGGGAAACTTGGACATCTTCAGTGGGAAGGGTCCATGCTTGGAGGGTCCGGTTTGTGCTATGAACTTGACGTCAGACGGGTCGGGCCGTCACCACGGATGGTACGTTAACTATGTGGAGGTCACCACCACTGGGGTCCACAAGGCTTGTTTCCAGCAGCAGTTCACGGTGGAGCAATGGCTGGCCACTGATACGTCGCCGTATGAGCTCACTGCTATTAGGAACTATTGTGGTGGTGAGAATCATGTGGTGATTGGAGAGAAGTCAAAGTCAAAGGGCTCTTCTTCTGTTGTTGCCGAGATTTAAGGACTTGTTTGTCTTGGTTTAATGTTTGTATTTCGGTTTTCATTTTCCGCGGGGGTCTTGAGTGATCTGTGTATTGGGGAATAAATTTTCATGGAATAAGATTTGCTTTGTTGCACAATTTTATTGTAGAGATGGGTCATTTGGCTAATGTTGGTAGTTTATGTAATTGTTTTGGATTGCTTAAGGAAACTATTAACCCACACTTCCCTATACTAAACAGTAATTTAACAGAACACAGTGCAAATTTCAATACTAAATTAATAAGTGTTTTGAGAAACCAGTGCATCGAAAGTGTAGATATAAAATGGAAGGGTGTCAATATTGTCCATTCCTTGCTTTGATTATTTAACAGATTAAGAGTAATAATCGATGAAATTGTCATGAATGTGTTAATTAGTTAATTTAGTAATTAGTTTATAATGAAAAATTGTTTGCTAGTCAAACAAAAGTTGATGCAGGCCATAATTTAATAACCACATAGATTTTTTTTCCCCCTTCATGTTATTATCAGCCTCATTTTGTTAAGATAAGCTTCCAATCTTTTCAGTTTCTTTTATTTCTTTCCAATTTGCTTACGGTTGTGATGAAAACGCATAAACAGGTGTAGTGCTGTTTCTTTTGACCGGTTTCTTAATTTGAGGCAAAAGATTTTATATTTTTTGTGAACGTATTTTTTAATTATTTTTTATTTTATATATTTTTATCAAACATACATTAAACATCTGGAGGAAATAGAAACAAATAAAATCGAGAATCCATGGCCATATGTGGAGACAACCATTTCTGGTCCCACCTCTTCATCTCCATCTTCACCATTTCTCAATCCTCCGTAAGTAAACTTCTTCAACCAATAATGATAAAAAAAAAATCCCATCTCATAAAATTACCATTAGATGGGATTTTTGAAAAAGCAAGAGCATGTAGGTTAAGTAGCTCACTGTAAGAACACTAGATGATCCATCCAATAGCAATAGTTTTGTTATCATTCTGACTGTTCAAAGCAAGAACTAACTGCATTTTTTATTTTACTAATGGCATCAATATATTTATATGTGAAATTTATTATTTTAATTACCTATACTCTTTCTCTGAGATGGCATGTCTAATTGAAAAAAATTAACAAGTTATTTGGATACTTGGGTTTAATTCTTTTATCATTAGTTTTCTTATAGTTTCTTTCTATTCTAACAACTTTTATCTTTTTAATACATTTAAACTCTTTGTGGGTGCGTGTAAGATCCTAATGGAATTATGGAAGAAACTAGAGGTGTCAAAATGGGTGACTTGGGCGGGTTTGAGTTGAGTAAAATGGGTAATGGGTATAAGCGAGTCAATCCATTTATATCCATTTAATTAGATGGGTATAAATGGGTAAGTCAAAAAATGAATTGGGTAACCCAATTACCCATTTATAACCCATTTATTTTAACTTTTTGTAAACTCATTTAAATTCATTTTTGCAAACTAAGTTATCAACTTATACCACTCTTTGTACCCACCATTAGTTTTAAATATTTATTTATACTGTTCAATAAACTTAATTACCAATTTTTTTTCATTTATACTCTATGTCACAAAATTACTTATTATTTAATAATTAAATAATAAGAATATAAAAATTTGAACTAAGTACTATAAAAATTAATATAAAAACTTAATCCAAAAATTTTGAACCCCTAACATTTTTTTCATATATAAATTTAAAATTTCATTTTAGAAAGATAAGAAAATAGGCTAAAATTTATCATAAATTAGTAATGCTGAAAAATGAGCAAGTTAACAAACTAAGAGAAAATAAAATAATAAGATAAAACCAACAAATAATAATAATAATGAAACAAAAGTAGTTAACATCATGACAAAATGAAAAATTTGAAAAAAAATGGGTGGGGGAAAGAGAATTCTAAATGGGTTAATTGGATTTGATGGGTTCTCCAACCCATTTATACCTATATACAAAAATTAAGATACCCATACCCATCTATTCATGGACGGATATGGGTAAATTTAGTTAAGTGGATTGGTTTGCCACCTATAGAAGAAACTAGAATGATATAGCAGAAAAAATGCCAGAACAAGAAGAGCTATGTCAAGAACACGAGGAGCAGGATCTAATAAACCTGAGAGTGTCAACAAGAAGTCAACAGAGGCCAGCACTACTTGGAGTTGGAGTTACAATCAGATGCCAAACGGAGACACAGTTTTTTGGGCAATTAAGGAAAGAAGCTCTAGAAACAAGAACATAGATGATGCCTTGGCAATCAAACTGGTCTTGTGCAAAGCATTGGAAAGACAGTGGAGCAAAATCCAAATCCAAAATAAGGAACTCTTGAGGCAGCTTAAAAAAAGAAGGAATGCTGACTGCAGATTGACAACACTTCTTGAGGACATTTTAAGTCTAAAGTCTTTGTTTCGAACGTGTTTCTTTTGTTTAGTTAGAAATGATGATAATGATATTAGTGAAAATGTTAGTTCATATGCTCTAGGCATTTTTTTGAATGAGGAAGGCATCATTTTTCCATGTCATTGAACACGACATGTATAGATTATCGAGTCTTTGCTCGAATTGTAAAGCTCTCTTTAAAAGATTAATGAAAGTATTCCAACGTTTCGAAAAAGAAAAAAAGAAATGATGCTTGTAGTGGCAAAAAAGACAAGAACCCATCACTGAGAAAAAGAATGAACAAGGTTTCATTATTTAATAGCCTTTTGATGCCTTGAAATTTTTTGATATTCTATTTTGACCTTAGTTGTTTCAATAAATTATAATTGGACGCTAAATATTTTCAAATTATATTTCTAGGCTCAATTTGCATAAATTGTTTCTATTAGTTATAAGGTCACCAAAATGCCAAGTTAAAGTATTATATCATTTGGTTGGACCCTGATTCAACTAGTGGAATTTATTGACTCGTGATCCCTAAATTCAGTTGAGTCATTGTTCTGCCTGAATTTAACAACATAATGGTCAACGTTGTTGGAACCTCCAAGAAGTCCATAGGCAAGGAGAGAGCTTGTTTTCTTGGTATCTTACAAAGCAATTAATTTTTTAAAATGTTATTTATATTTCCATTTTTGTTAATTATACTTCCATTATTATTATTTTTATATATTTTTCATCTATTAGTTTATATGATAAAATAAATGATGTGGGTGTAAATAATAAAATATCAAACGCAAATGACATTTTCATTTTATTTCAAGTGGATTACTATTTTTAATTTCATAGAATTACGCAATCCTTTTTTTTCAAGTGGATTATTTTTTTAAATTTCTTAGAATTACGCAATTTTGTGATATATATCCACATCACGCGCTTCTCTCTTATGCGTTTATTTTTTAAAAAAAAAAACTATTTCCTCCTCTCCTTTATGGATAGATTGGGATTTTGTATGCATTTTTGAAGATTACATACTTTTGTGAACCATGAGGAGGATGAAGAGAGGGAACCAGAGGTGGTTGAATTCATTAATGGCCATGGCTTGTTCTTCTTCTTCTTCTTTTGAGTTTCTTGTTTTTCTCGTGGTTTATAACCATCTGACTAGTCTATATAAAGAAGTGGACAGCATTTCTATGCCGTTTAAAACTTTAAGCGCTGTTTGACAAATAAGTTTTTTGGATGGATTAGTTGAAGTAATGAGCCTCCCAATATACTGTAAAAGTTGTAAGAAAAATTTTTGAAGTGGGTAAATTTTTTAATATCTTGAAGTGTAATAAAATATGATATGCAAATGATATTTTCATTTTATTTTAAGTGGATTACTATTTTTAATTTCATAGAATTACGCAATCTTTTTTTTTCAAGTGGATTATTTTTTTTAAAATTTCTTAGAATTACACAATTTTGTGATCTATATCCACAACATACGCTTCTCTCTTATGCGTTTATTTAACAAAAAAAACTATTTCCTCCTCTCCTTTATGGATAGATTGGGATTTTGTATGCATTTTTGAAGATTACATACTTTTGTGAATCATGAGGAGGATAAGGAGAGGGAACCAGAAGTGGTTGAATTCATTAATGGCCGTGGCTTGTTCTTCTTTTTCTTTTGAGTTTCTTGTTTTTCTCGTGTTTTCTAACCATCTGACTAGTCTATATATAGAAGTGGACAGCATTTATATGTAGTTTAAAACTTTAAGCGCCGTTTGAATTGTTGGCGCTGTTTGACAAATGAGTTTTTTGAATGTTTGTCTAAAATTTTATTGTAACATATTGTAAAAGTTGTAAGAAAAATTTTTGAAGTGGATAAATTTTTGAATATTTTGAAGTGTAATAAAATATGAAATGCAAATGATAGTTTCATTTTATTTTAAGTGGATTACTATTTTTAATTTCATAGAATTACGTAATCTTTTTTTTCAAGTGGATTTTTTTTAAATTTCTTAGAATTATGCAATTTTGTGATTTATATCCACAGCACATGCTTCTCTCTTATGCGTTTATTTTTTTTAAAAAAAAACTATTTCCTCCTCTCCTTTATGGATAGATTGGGATTTTGTATGCATTTTTGAAGATTACATACTTTTGTGAATCATGAGGAGGATGAAGAAAGGGAACCAGAGGTGGTTGAATTCATTAATGGCCATGACTTGTTCTTCTTCTTCTTTTGAGTTTCTTGTTTTTCTCGTGTTTTCTAACCATCTGACTAGTCTATATATAGAAGTGGACAGCATTTATATGCAGTTTAAAACTTTAAGCGCCGTTTGAATTGTTGGCACCGTTTAATAAATGAGTTTTTTTGGATATTTATCTAAAACTTTACTATAACATACTATAAAAGTTGTAAGAAAAATTTTTGAAGTGGGTAAATTTTTGAATATTTTGAAGTGTAATAAAATATGAAATGCAAATGACATTTTCATTTTATTTTAAGTGGATTACTATTTTTAATTTCATTGAATTACGCAATCTTTTTTTGTCAAGTGGATTATTTTTTAAAATTTCTTAGAATTACACAATTTTGTGATTTATATCCACAGCACACGCTTCTCTCTTATGCGTTTATTTTTTTAAAAAAAAAAAACTATTTCCTCCTCTCCTTTATGGATAGATTGGGATTTTGTATGCATTTTTGAAGATTACATACTTTTGTGAATCATGGAATCGGGCCAAACAATCGATGTTATTCAATGTTCGAGAGAAATAAAGATAATTTATGTTGTATTTGCCTCTTCAGGAATCTAACTCAACTCTAAGACTAAAGTCTCGCGTGAAAACCTTAAAAATGGGGACATGTGGTAGAAATTTGTTAATGAGGCACCATGTGAGAACCCGGTTTTTTCCCATTTTCTAGGTTTTATGATTTTTCATAGCTTGTTTTCTGCAATTTCAGGATTAGAAACATTTTTTAGATAATTTTAAGGAGCCGATATAATTTTTAGATGATTTTTCTAGTATCAAATAGTTTTTGAGAAATTAAGAGCGTATACCGGACGTAGGACCCACTAGTGCGAAAAGTTCGGAAAAATTCGGCCAACTAGGTTAAGTTTTGGATACTGGAATTAAATTACCGGGTGTTAAGAGATAATTAGAGGATGCTAAGTGGATTGGTATAAGAGAGACAAATTAGGTAAGCATTTAATAAAAGGTGACAAGTGTCACCATGGGATTGCTTCTTACAATAAGACCACTATTCACCTTTTTTTTATTTGACCAAATAAAGCACAAAATTAACCAAAATTTCTCCATTTTCTCTCCTCTAGTGGCCGGCCCTCTCTCTCAAAAAGAAAGAAAGAAACTCTTTAAGTTTTGCTTCCATTTAGCTCAAAATCATCCAACCAACCATTGAAACTTGAAATTTCTCCATAGAACCTCTTCAATTAGTGTTAGTGAGTTGATTTGTGGAGTTATTTGGAAAGCTAAGAGGACCTATTGCTCCCTCTCTCTTGTTTCTAAGGTGAGTTGAGAAGAACCATTCTCCTCCTCTAATGATGTTTAATTTGTGATTAGTGGTAGTATAAGGTGCAATATTATGGATTACATCTTGATTTATGGTTGAATTAGTGAAGTTTTCTATTTATTGGTGATTTTTCTGTTTTAATATGAACATGACTGTGTGGCTATCTATGATGATTGGAAATGGTATATAATAACTCTAGGAGGTGGAAAAAGTGGGTAATTACAACCAATTTCTGTTTGGAAGAAAAATTGACAAGTTAGGGTTTTTATGAATAACATTCTGCCCGGTTTTATAGCTCCTAGTTAGAGGCCGAATTGGCCTTGGCTTAAAACATGAAAGTTTTAGGGAATGACATTTTAGAGGTACCTACAATATTTCAGATCAATCGGAGTAGCGTAGAATGAGAAAAGTCGAAATTACCCTTGCTGTCCTGGTTTTACCCGAATGTAAGAATTGCGCCTGTAATTGGGTGTTTTGGCTGGAATTGCTTCGGAATTTGTTGTTGAGGCCTTCTGATGAAATGTAGCCCTGTTTCTTAGCTTTCAGCTGGTTTTGGAATTTCAGGATTTGGACTTGGATAGCATGATTTATGATGTTTCCGCTAGAATACGTTCTGTGAATCTATTTTACGGTTTTGGTGTAGTATCTTGCATTTTTGACATGGTTGCACTCAAAACTGGGTTGAGTGACCTTCTGTAATGTTGTAGCCCTGTCTTTTAGCTTCGAAACGGTGTATCGTACACCTTTATCCGGTAATTGTAGTGCCTTTGGTGCCATTACCGCAAAAAGAGGTCAAAAACTGTTTTTTCAGGGCCAAAGCTCATTGCATTTCCGCATTTTCTGGTTTCCTCTAACGCTTGTATATGCTTATGGAACCCTATTGGGGTTGTATTTGGCATTGGTTTATGACTCGTTATCGAGTCTCATTGTACTTGTTTGCATGTTTTAGGGCGTGACGTTGGTGCACGACGTCCTTTTGACGGAGGTGCATGAAACCTCATTTGCAAGCTTGGTGAGTGTACTACTCACTTGTGCGTGTTAATATATGGCTTTAATACTTGAACTTGGTGCTTGGAATGTTAATTGCTTGAAGTGAAAGTGTACTTTATCACTCTCACTTATATGCCTTATATCATTGTTATCATGTGATTGGAATGTTACACGAAGTGTTACTTGAAATGAAAGTACATGGCTTGGTGTCGTTTGGACGAGTATCCAACGACTACAATTGTTATTTTTGAGCTCAACCCCATTGGTAGTTGATTGAATCGAGCCGGCGAGGGTTTGGTCGTGCCAATTAATAATCCTTGGGAAAATGTTATATGGAATCTTGTAGTATGCGAGACTCTCGATTCCGGTTTATTCGAGTAATACCAAAGTGCAAGTGTTTGGAGTTCGGGCCCGGTAGGGGAATGTTAGGTGGAAGGAATGGAAGTAAAGTGGAGTCTACGGTTGGTTACTTTCGAATTGACGGAGAGTCAATGAAGTTTGATCAAGAAATGCAAACGAGGGAAAAGGGCTCTTGAGAGCCGCCCGTATCCTTTTATCACCACCATTATTGTGTGCCTTTGTTCACTTTTGACGAATTGAAATGAAATCTTTATGCTTACATGAACTTGGTTGATTGAGTGATAGTCTCTCACTGGGCAAATAGCTCACCCCGTTGCTTTTGTTTTCCTTACAGGAATCTGACTGCTTTTGGAATGACTTTTGAATTGGTTGCCAAATGAACTAGATGAATATAGCTTTTGAAATGTATTGCTTATGAATTGAAACCTTAAATGTGCCTTTGAGGCCGTTTTCACTTTTCATTTGGCAATCATACATGTATTAACTTTTGAGTGACTTTCCTATGCCATTTTGGCTTGTAAACGCTAAATGTTACATTGTATATGTATTTTTGATGTTTGGTTGGGTTGCGGACAGGTTCGGTTTCCAAACGGCAAAAGAAAAAAATTTTGGCGAGGACTGCCTAGCCTGAATCCAGCCAGGAATCCGGCCGGATTGTCTGGGGAAATTTTGAATCCGGGCTGTTAGCTACTGGACAGTATCCGGCCAAGAATCCGGCCGGATTCCACTGTTCCAGGCACTATTCATCGTTTTCATTTTTTTTTTATTTTTTTCATTTTTTTTTGGTACTTGTGGCTGGTCCGAGCACGCTTTTACTTTCCCGAAACGTTTTAGATCGCGTGTAACTGCCCGTTAGTCCTGGCGAGAGTTGGGCAGGCAGTCCGCTAACCCCTTTGGTTCACTTTAGGGGAAGATGGGGCTGTCACACACCATGGGTGGTTGGGGAACAGGGCCAAAGACTTGTTTGCACTAAAAATCTTTTTTAAAAAAAATTATATTTTTTATAAACATATTTTCTAATTATTTTTTTACTTTATGTACGTCAAGTTATTACAGTATATTATTTTATAAAAACTTTTAAAAATAAGGGCCTGTTTAACAAACAAAATTTTGACCAAATTTGTCTGCTATAAGCTTTTTAATAACTTTAGTTATAGTAATCTCAAAATTTTTTTTAAAATTTTTAAACTATACACTTCAAAATATTCAAAAATTCACCCACTTCAAACATTTTTCCTATAATTGTTACAATATATTACAGTAAAATTTTAGATAAATACCTAAAAAAAATTTCATTGTCAAACCGCGCCAACGATTCAAACGGCGCTTAAAGTTTTAAACTACATATAAATGCTGTCCACTTCTATATATAGACCAGTCAGATGGTTAGAAAACACCAGAAAAACAAGAAACTCAAAAGAAGAAGAACAGCAAGCCATGGCCATTAATGAATTCAAGCACCTCCGGATCCCTCTCTTCATCCTCCTCTCCATCATCACTATTTCCCGTTCTGCCGTAAGCCTTCTTTCCCACATCCCATTTCACAATTTCACTTTTCATCTCCATAACTTTTATCTTCTTTTTATTTTCATCTTCTTCTTTTTTTTGTGCAGGATCCAGACTGTGTTTACACTCTTTATATAAGAACAGGGTCGGTTTTTAGAGCCGGGACGGATTCAAGCATATCCCTGACTCTTTACGATGCAAACGGGTACGGCATGCAGATCGATAACCTGGTAACATGGGGCGGGCTAATGGGTCCGGATTACGACTATTTCGAGAGAAGAAACTTGGATATCTTCAGTGGAAGAGGCCGGTGCTTGGTCGGTCCGGTTTGCTCAATGAATTTGACATCTGACGGGTCGGGTTTCAATCCTGGATGGTACGTTAACTATGTGGAAGTCACCACCACTGGTGTCCACACAGCTTGTTTTCAGGAGCAGTTCACAGTGGAGCAGTGGCTGGCTACTGATGTTCTGCCGTTTCAGCTCACTGCTCTTGTTAACTACTGTTATGGTGAGAATCATGCGGTGGCTGGTAAGGAGTCAAAGGGTTCTTCTTCTGTTGTTGCAGAGATTTGAGGGCCTCTTTCTGCTTGGTGTGTTGTTTGTTCTTCTTTTTTTTGGCTCCACGGGAGTACGTGTGTATGTGTATGGCAAATAAAGTTTGATGGAATAACTTTTTATCTTGCACAATTATTATGGAGATGGGTGATTTGGCTGAATGTCAACATACATAAGTTGGCTCAACGGCTAAGAATGGACTATTCTCGTGTATTTGAATTTTGCTATCAATGTAGAATTGTGTTAATAAATGATTTATAATAATTTATGTCAGAGACCTGTGCTCCTGAAAGTGTGATGATGATTAGAGACGAAATTATTCAAACTTTTCTTATCACAAAAAGGCGTGTTTAGTGATTTAAACTCGATATGAGTTCATATTTGACTAGACTTTACATCATGTTTTCTAAAAAAAAAAAAACTCTTATCCATTTAGCGGGATATAGTTTTTTTTTTATATAAAAAGAGAATATTTATCAAACTTCATAAGTTTCAACTACTTTAAGCAATATTAATGACTCACAAATTATTAGCATAAGATACTAAATTGCTTCAATTAACAATCTAGGATGCGAATTTACATTATTGATAGTTCAGCAATGCATATTAATTAACACCTTCAAGTAATAGCCGTCATGTTATTATTAACCTCCCAATGCATTATATAGGTTATAAGTTCCCCCATCTTTTTGGCAACTCACAATCTTTTCAGTTTCTTTTTTACTTCTTTTCAATTTTGTTTTTTGGTTATCAAAAATTGCGTCCACATATAGACTCAGACTCTTTTGAAAAATTGCATACACACCTAGACTCTGATTCTTTTGACCATTTCTTTAATTTGTGGCAAAAGATTAGAAAGTTATAATATTTCTTTAATTTTAAATTCTCCCAATACGTTTTAAAAAGATTTTTCCCTTTAAAAATTTACTAAAGCAAGTAACACCTTTCCCTTTCTTTAATTTTTTTTCCCCTTATTATTGCTTTCTCCAAGTTAACTTGTAGCTCAAAACCCCTATACCTAATTCTTCTTCCTCATATTTATCACTATCACAATTGATCAGTTATCTTAGAGAAAACGAATATTATTTCACTTGTCCAAATTTCACAAATAATACGAAAGGAACCTTACACATCATACCAATAAGCATTTTTTAATTAGTTGACTATCGAGCAATGCCATCAAATTTTCCTGCTAATCCTTCCCAAAACCTCACTTATATAAAGATTAAACAAACTTTAAACATCTCGAGTAAACAGAAACAAACAAAAAGCAAGAATCCATGGCCATCTCGGGAGTCGGGAGTCAACCATTTCTGGTTCCATCTCTTCATCATCATCTCCATCTTCACCATTTCTCAATCCTCCGTAAGTAAAATTTCTTCACTCAACACTAATTAAAAAAAAAATCCCATTTCAGAAAAATATACATTTTTACGGGTTTTCATAATAACATATAGTTATATGCATGTTCATGCAGGATCCGGATTGTGTGCACACGGTTTACATAAGAATCGGGTCGGTATGGAAAGGCGGAACAGACTCCATCATAAGCTTAACCGTGTACGATGCAGCTGGGTATGGAGTCCGGATCAACAACTTGGAAGCTTGGGGGGACTAATGGATCCGGGCCACGACTATTATGAAAGGGGCAACTTGGATATCTTCAGTGGCAGAGGTCCATGTTTGACGGGTCCATTTTGTCAAATGAACTTGACTTCTGACGGGTCGGGTCCTCACCATGGATGGTACTGTAACTATGTTGAAGTAACCAGCACTGGGGTGCACAAGACTTGTGCTCAGCAGAAGTTCGCGGTGGAGCAGTGGTTGGCCACCGATGCGCCGCCGTATAAGCTCACTGCTATTAGAGACTACTGTGGGAATCAAGTGGTGGTTGGTGGTGATGAGTCCGAGTCTTCCTCTCTTGTGGCTGAGACGCAAGGGTTTGTTTGGCATGGTGGAAGTGGTGAAAGATATTGTTGATTGTCATGCTTGTTTTTATTTTTGGTTTTTCCACTTGAGTGTGAGTGATTTGTGTTGGAATTAAACTTGGCTCTATTTCTTTTGCTTTTTTCTGAAAAGGGTTTTTGATTCTTTTGTAATATGTTATCATTTTACATGCAGTCTTCACAATAGATTAGTGTTGTGACGTTTTTCAAAATAATTTTACGAATAATTGTAATGTGGACGGAGTAAATTTGGTGGAATCATATGCTTGGATGGTTATTTTTAGTTTTTTTTTTAAGTTTCTGCTTTTGTAACCACTTTACTGAAAATAGTGTATGTTAGACAAAAAGATTATTGAAAAATACATAAAAAGCTATTAGAACCAATCTGCCCATCCAATCTGCTCTAGATCTTCATTATACAATGTGAGAAAATTTGCTTAACTTGTTGTTTGTTGGCACGTAGGTTTCTTTAATTTTTTTTATTTAAATTCATCATTCAATGGTTGTATTTGTAAATGTTGGCTCTCTAAAAGAAATGTCTCATAAGAAGTAAGCATAAGAATATTCGAAAGGGTTCAAATAATATCTTGTTTATATTGGAATAATATCATATATTCGAAAGGATGAGGGAACCATAATGCTTTAATATTTTTTTTTTTTTTTGGCTTATGTTTTGGCAAGTGACAAAGTACTTAAAGTTTTAACATGTGCCAAACTGTTCATTATACCCTTGAATGCTTTATTGGCTCATACATAGCAAAAGAAAATAAATATAATAAATTGCTAGGATTATATGATGACAAAAAAGGTTTTTTGAGAACTTAAATACAAAAGCATGAATATGAGGATACATGAAATTGTTTTTCTTTGACATTTTGTTCAAGCAAAAGCAAGAATAGCTATTATATTTTCCACTACGAAGAATCATTTGCAGACCCCTAAACATCTTGCGTCAAAAATGAACGGAACATATATAGCAAAAAAAAAAAAAAAAAAAGAAGGAGAAAAATATTTACAAGCTTTGTGGACAATAGTGGTTTTTAAGTACCTTTCAGAAATAATTAACTGAACCTTCTCTTTCTCCTTTACATTGAATTTACTTTCACATAAGAAGCATCCATGTTTCTTTTCTGTTCCATTTTTCCCTTTCACTCAAACAAACCAAGCATGCAAAGAAAAAGAAAAAATTGCCTTTCACTTTTCAGTGCTTCCTCAACTTCCCTCAGGATAAATCTTGTGTGCTTTGCTTAATGAGGTAGTTCCAATAAGACACATGACTGCATGCGAATTAAGGGTTAAGAAAATGAATCTTATAGACAGCTTTAGATCTGAATTATATACAAATTGTTAACTTATGTGGCAATTAAAAGCATCAACTAATTGATCAATTATTTTCATCCAAATCAAAGGAAAGAAAAAAGATGATGGTTTTGTTAACAACAAATTGGAAAGATCGGACTCGCATCCTTTTATCCTAAATCCAATCGTTCTCAATTCTGCTAATCTTACGGGTTCTTTGAAATACAAGCCAAGAATTTAAATCAAGACTCCAGAATGTAAATATAGCTATTCATTTGAAATATCAGACGATCATTTACGCACTTTCTTGGACGTTTAATTTTCCAGTCAAAAGCACAATTATGCCCGCTAGCAAAGCAGCCCCACATTGCAAAAGAATTCTACGACGAGTGGGTAGTACAATCAATTCAATCCAATCAAGAAACACGTTTTTTTGTTAGACTGATTTGTTTTCAAATGAATGGATATTTTGAATGAGGAAAACGTTTTTCTTCTTTGTTTCTCAAACAACAAAGGGGGTAAAGAAAAAGAAAAACATGTGTCCTCATTTATATCTATTTCCATCGTTCATTCCTTGATCAAGATGTAATGTTAGGTCCAGCTGTCTAGGGCAGTTGAGAATGCTTTATGGTGTAAGCTTGATTTACCTTTCAATACGAAGGAAGAGTGTGACGCCATTCTATAAACATATGCAATAAGGTCGAAACTGCGTTTTGGATTATTGGAGTTAGGTCATCAAGTAAGATGCTCCGTCATTCCCATTGAAATTATCATTTTATCTATTTTAAAATGTTTCAAAATATTTATTATATTATCAAAGTTAAAGTTACTTTTGATCCTTTTTTAATGTTATCCTCACTTTTATTTATATTTCGTACTAAATTCAAATTTAAAATTTGAATTATCAAGGGTAACTTTAGAAACAAATTCTCTAACATCACTATCGATCCACTATTTTTAAAAGGTTGGAATTCCAAAATGCAACAAACAATTTGAGACGGAGGAAGCATATTGCAACCAGTTGCAAAGGGACAATTGACTAGATCCAAAGATTCAAGAAATGTTGTTGGTAATAAAGTTTATGGAACTAAAAGAAACGTTGTAGGATTTATGGGGTTTATCTCTTGTTTTGTCTAAATTGCTATTAAGCCCATATTGAAGTTTGAACATTGGAACCAATCGCTAGAATGGATTCCTAAATGTGTTAGTTTTACCAAAGAACTAGTTACATAATTAAGGGGAAAAACAGAAAGAGAGAGAGAGATAATGTTTTAAAGAAATCAAAATAGACGGAGGCAAAGATACAAAGCACAATGAAAAGATGGAGAGCAATTTATAGTTAATTTTGAAATCTAAGGAATTTCGTATTATAATTTAGAACTACAATCTTTTAAATATTTTCATAGTGTTATAGAAACTGTCATATCGAAAGTCACAAACTTATAAAAACATAAATGTTAATTTTATTGGATGAGATTTTAGGTGAAGAGTGAATATCTTAATAGATTGGGGTGAAAGAATAAAAAAAAATTGGGGTTTATGTGCCTAATTTGGGGACGAGGTAGTTTAGTTGAATTTTAAACACTGATGGACCGTGAGCAAAGAAGTTGAAGAAATATCCTCGCAACGGGCTTGTCCTCATAGACAATTGGGCCTTAAACGGGTCCCGATTGCTTTGTTTGGTTAATGGTTGAGTGGGGACATTTCCCATTTGGGCTAAAGTCCACCATTAACAAACTGGCATTATTTTTTTTTCTTTTTTTAGTGTTAGTAGAACTTGTCGAACTCAAGATCTCTCATTATTTTTCCAACTAACATGTGCAATTACTATTGCAACTCAAACTCTCAGCTACATAATACGATCATTATCACCAATAGCATACAAATTCTTGTACTCACATAAAACTGGGCCCTAAACCGGCCTTGATTGCCATGATTGCTTGAATAGTAGCATTCCCTATTTGGGCTTAAGTCCACAATTCACAATCTGGCATTGGGTCGCCCTGGTTAGCTTGGCTTTATATATATATATTGGGAGGTTTCGAACCCAAAACTCGAAATTTTTTACTTACGCTCCGTTCTTCTATATTATATAACCCATCCCTTCTTCGTTTCCGGTGGTTAGCTTGATTTGTCAAAAAGAAAATAATAATAATAAATAAATATTATTCAGCTTACACTATAAACATAATTTCTAATTATTTTTTATTTCAAATATATCACATCATATAAAAGTACTTCAGTGTTATTTCAATAATTTTTTCCAAATTATTTTTCAACTAACATGTGCAACTACTGTTGCAACTCAAACTCTCAGCTACATAACAGGATCATTGTCTCCAATAGTAGACAAATTCTTGCAGGCAGGGTCAAGTTTCAAAAATCATACACAGCCAATCATTTTGTGCAAAAAAAATATTTTTTTTTTCTACCGTTAATGCTAATAATCCATTAGGACAGCTACTTACAAGGTCCGACAGTATTATTGCACGGAACTTTGCTGTGTATAATGACAGGCTACTCATTCAAAATCACAAATTTATGAACTTGAACAGTTGAATTTTAACTCTTTATAGGAACAAAGAGAAAGATATCATTACTTCTGTAGTTGATTCTGCAAAGATTGCAGTTTCTTTTGCCTTCTTTAATTTTGAGTAGTTTGTTAAACGGGTGAAAATATTTCATGATGCCAACCCACTTGAATGAGCCAGGCCTGCCAGCTTCATTTGCTTCAATTGCTTTGTGCCTTTTATGTTTTAATTTGGGACCAGGAATTCAATCTCATGATTCTTGCATTCAAAGTTCTGACGCCATTTTCTTCCTATTCATCGATGTTTCCACTTCCAAATTAGCTTTTTTCCACTTTTTAGATATTATTTAGGAAGCGAATTGGAGTGCAAGAAATTAAAATGAGAGTATGAATACCAATTTCCCCAAAAAATTGGAGTGGTATAGAAAATGTTTCATGCACCAAGAAACAATGGGTCTGTTTGGATTAAGAGGTTTTAAAAAAAAAAAATTCAGATTTTGTTTTGATTGTATTATACACATAATTTCTAACCATCTTTTTATCTCACATATATCATATCACAAAAAGTGCTACAGTATATATCTCAAATAAATATTTCAAATAACCTTCAATCCAATTGGAGTGTATATGTATGTTTGGTTAGCTTGAAAGTCATGTATTATGAGTATACAACATGAAACCAAATGTTTGGCCATATCCCCCTCAAACGTTGGCTTGAATCCCAAAGTCCCTGAAAAGGACGTGCTACTTCGGTCCTAATATTAGAGTCACTTTTGAGGAAATTAATTTCTTATGGAAAGATATAAACATTCTGTCTCTATAAGGTCCGATTGGAGAAATATACATATGTCATCTTTGAAATCAAAATACATGTACATTGGATTTGCAGAGATTGTTTCTCAAATGACATAATCAGAAAGCAACTAATATTTTTTTCATTGCTTTTAATACGGTGACTCTAATTTGATGTCAAAAAAGTGAAATTTAGAAATATCGCATTAGCAATTGAACAAATAGAATACTACTATATCTTTTCTCCTACCTCAAGAGTGATGATACAAAATTTATTACTAGTAGTTATTTTTATGTTCATTCAAGGTTGGTTTGCCTAGGAAGTTTTGATTTGGTGATTAAAGTTTGATCTTAGAGTATAGAGATTCTGGATTTTAATTTTTTTGCCTGCTTCCGTTTACTTAAAACTCCACCCTTCCCTTACTAAAAAAAATTTTTTTGAAAAAAAAGGGTTGGTTTGGGCATTAAGCTGGATAGACTTTGTACAGGTTAGATGTGGATTTGTAAGATGACAAAAGACTTAGTCGCCATAAGCATTTTCAAGAGTTGTTGCCCCAACTAATCGACTTAACAAACTATTAGACTTTGGTGCAATAATGAGGAAGAACCTCTTTAAAGCTCTCCCGCATACACTAGGTTGAGAGTTTAAACTTCACCTAGCATTTTAAAAAAATTCTGAGAGTGTAATAATGCATTTATTTAATCTGGTGGTTTACCTTTCAACTCGTCTTTAGATTTCCCTTCCTCCATAGTGTAGATTAGTATAAAAATATAGTAGATTGGTGCCGTCGCCGAAAAAAAATTACGAGACTTAATAATACTAGGTGGATAACTGTTGAAATTCTAGTCGCACCGCCAAAATAAGTTGCTGGACTTGGTCTGCTATTTTATTTTCACCAAAAAATAGCGTAGTCTCACGTCTTTCAAGCTTTTTTGTTTGGTAATGAACGTGACATCTTTTAACAAAAGTTGCTTTCAGTATTTTCGGCTTGTCTAGTACAAAAGAGAAGATTTTCAAAATGTTGATCCAGCAAGTTTCCATCCATGACAATGTATTTAGACATGCACAAAAGTTAACCAATCATTCTTTGCTGGTTAGTCGAATGAAATATCTAATCAAGAACCAGTCATAGTTGTTTTTTTTGGCTAGGATTCGTAGGCATGTAAAACTTCAGATAAAAATTTTACCGCTGTACCAGATGATGATGTCAGAGGATTAACAACACAGTAACTAAGATTGAATAGGCTTGATTTAAAAAAATTTAAGAATTTTTCTAATGAGTGCTCTAACACGCCTAATATTCATTTAACCTACCATATACGTACACCTATTAATAATTATTGTCTTTCCTTGCATTGATATACTTTTCCTATTTAATCTCACCTACTTTTATTTGTATTTATTTACGTCTCCTAATTAATCTTATATTTTTAAAAATATAACACCTGAAATATTTCTAACGAGTGCTCGTACACACCCGTTAGACAGACCGAAGAATTAAATACCCCGTCCCTTTATTTCAATCTTGGATTTGTTTCATGGACAAAGCAAATCCAAAGGAAATTGCGAAATTACTTGCTTAGAATAGGAAATCAGAGTACAGGGTTTTCCGACAAATTGAAATCAAAGCACTATTTCTCACCTTACTTTTCTCGAGTTTAATGTTGGGACAACACTATCTTAGCTGTATGGCACCATTAACACCAGCAAATGTAATTAATTGGCTGTAGGACCCTGAGTTCATCCTCTGCTGAGGGATGAATCTGATGATTGCTTAACTCTAGCAAATAACTTTTTATTTTAACCCCAAGACCACAAATTTACTGAACCTCTCTCTCATAAATATTCTTACAATTTTCTTTCTTAGATTAAAATTTGTTGGTTTTCTTCCCCCCTTTTCTTTTGGAATTCATGTTTCGAGTCAGTTTTAAAAATTTAGGAACAATGCAGTGAATAATATTGAAGTTCTTAGAGAAAATTATCGTGTTGAAACTTGAAATTTACTAAACAAAAAAAAAAAAAAAAAGATATCCTTTCTCAAAAAGTCAGCTGCAATTTCATAAGTTTAACATATGCATCACGCCATAAGGACAGAAATGAAGAAAATAAAAATAAAAAGGATTGACTTCATAAATCAACAAACAAAACCAAACATCTGAGCAATCCGAAACCTCAATTTTACATTAGGGCCTTTACACAAAAAATGAAAAGTTTGGTTATTCACCATGTTAATAAAATGTCTTATAGTACAATCCAATCCTCAATTTTCCAACATGAACCCATTTTTCCCTTGGTGCTAAAAGAGCCATGCCAACATAGGCCAAGGCTAATGAATTGAATCCTAATCCCTAGTAAGCCTCCAAATTTTATAGAATCTTTTTTCTCTTTTAATTCTGTTCTCTTCCCTAACAAAGAGTTTTGATCCCCTTTTTTTTTGGCTCTCTACAGCTGCTTCAAAATTTTTAAGCTGCAGGATGTTAGCTGATGTACAGTCTGATTGTGCTCTCTAATAAATCATGGTTGTTGCCTGAAATTTCCCTGGTTTTTGAACCACTTTTGTAAATCTTGAAGGCCGGCAATGCATTTACACCTTCAGATTTTGCCAAGGAAGGTTGATCCTCAACTTCAACCTACGTAAATTAAACAATAAAAAGCTACCACCAAAGAAATAATAAAATGTCTAATACTAGTGAGGATTAGAGAATTGATATGTACCTGTTTAGCTCTAAAATAGAATATTGTTATAGGTAATCTTTTTTTTTTAATTAAAAAATTGCTTTAGTTCTTCTAATCATCTCTAATCATCCCAACTGGTCAAAAAGAGTAAATTCTTAATCTATTGTGCCAAAGAAACCTGTAGGAAACTTATGGCATTTTATGATGGGATTCTTGATCATTCCACCAGTAAAAAAAAAAAAATTAAAGAATTCCAAACCTTGAGGAAATTGACAGAGGGGTATCTCTTTTGCAGCTGCTCCATATAGTGAATTGTTGGCTTGTCACCTGGCTTATTACAGAATAGGACAACAGACACACCTGCATTATGAAAAAGAGAGCACACAATTTCCTATCAAAGTCGAATCAAGAATCCTAAACACATCAATTAACCTCATTTTCACTTGGACTTTACATTAACTAAAACACATAAAGATTCCTAAACACAAACTACCACCCGTGGATATACATATTTGTGAACGTGTGGAGTGGGATTTGATTTTGATCCAAATGTACGTATGTGCCAAAACAAGAATCCAACATAATATATAGTACCATTTCGTTTGGTAGCTAATCAAGATAAAATTTTAAAGAAAAACATTTCGGTTGGCAAAGATTCTGATCAGTTACTATTATTATTACCAGGAGAGGTTACATAGTCCCTGAAACGTTCGTTGCTTGACACGACAATTATGTCACTACTAGAACGGGCATCATTTCCAATTCCACCATTGTGGTTGATGGTTTTCACGTCTTGGCCTCCTCCTCGCTGTGTTCTTAGCTGTGCTTGGGCCTCCTTCAGCATCTGCCCCACCTCCTCGTCCTCTGGTGAATCTCTGAGTAGCGCCTCACAATCCTGTATACATGCCTCCCATTTTTGCAACTATCACCCCCCCCCCACCACCACCAATTAAAGCACATTAGTACTCTTATAACCAAAACAATATACATATTTAGCCTTCTCTATAAGGCATTTTTCGAGTTTTTACTGTTTCTGTTATAGATGAAGCCCCTTAGTACTATACCATCTTCTTCCTTTTTTTTTTTTTTTTTATTGAACGTTTCAAAAAATTTATTGACAAGAAAATATATATATATATAGTTAACAAAAAATTTGAGTCGTATTATGGGAGTTTGGAAATAGTTACCTTGGCAAAGCAATCACTTCTTCTAAGTCTGGCCTTGCTATATGAAGGGCGTACATGGAGGGCGGCATTACAATCTTCCAATGCTTTTCATGTTGACCAAGTTTGGTTCGACAGGCAGCTCGATTGCACAACAAGACAGCATTGTAAGGATCATGGTTTAGTCCTTCTCCATATGCAACGCATGCTTCGGAGTATTTTCCTAACTTGAAGAGGTCATTTCCATTTGATCTGGCTGTTGCCACAGCTCTAGTTCTCCTCACCAGCATGCTTGCTTCTTTATTATTTGCATCAAGCCTAGCAGCAAGTTGAGCTGCCGCCACAGCATCATCAAACCTTCAATCATTTTTTTGTATTAGTTCTTATTACCATACAAGGAAATTAAATTCAAGTTTTTTATTTTTTATTGAATAGGAGTAGCAATTAATTGACCAGTTGGGAGAGTATGAAAAAAAATAACAATTGACCAGTTCTTCTGTATTATCCTAAGTTTTTCATTATTTTGGTGTTTGCCATGATAACTTAATTCGAATTGAATGTCAATTTGCAACAACCGTTGAACAGGAAATTTTAAATGAGAAGATAAACCGTGTTGAACAGGAAAAATTCAATCTAAACTTAGGTAGGTAGCCATAGGAAGCATAGGAATATTTGCACCAACACCAAAATTGAGGCATCTTTTGGTTTCTCTTTTCTCTAACATGTTTTATCTTTTGAGTTGTTGAACCAATCATGATTAGGTTCATTAATCATAAATAACTGGTAAACATGCACCTTTTTTTAACCTCTTTCTACGCAGACTGCAGTAAAAAGAGTCTCTCTTTTTTACAAGTTGAATTAAAGACATCTATCTTTAGGTGACTCAATTAGCTAGGAGCAAAAGTACAAAACTTTGAAAAAAAATTATACTCCATGCTTTCTTTATCAAAGAAAAAAGGTTCTATCAAAAACCACTGTGATGATGAGTTGATATTTCTTGATCAAATGAAGTACTACTAACCTGCCAGCAACCATGTCAACTTGAGCCCGTATGACTAACAGGGTTGCATTACCAATAGGGCCAAAGAATTTTGTACACTCATCATCTTCAAATTTTGGACCATTTTTCATAATCTCATCTGCTTCTTGGTGTCTTTGGAGCTTTAATAAGGCTTCCGATTTCAATGCAAATATCTATGTCAATGACATTCAAGCAAGAACTGACGTCAAACATTGATTTTCAAGAAAAATTTACAATTTTTGTGTGAGTAAAGAAAATAAAATTGATGGCATAGGCTAACCTGTGGAGCAGAATCAGCTCCAGCTGCTACAGCAAGGCCTGTTTCTCTTAAGAGAGTATTCCAATCTCTTTGCATTTTGGCCTCAGTGCACTTGTTCAGATGAACCTGAAGCTTTTTAACTTTTGTAAGAACATCAGGATCAGCTTCAACACCGGCATGTTTGTAATGATACATGGCCTTTTCTGCTTCCCCCAATCTGCCAACCCCCGCCAAAAAAAAAAAAAAAATTCATGAATTGATTAACATACTTTTCCTAAATTAAAGTGGAAGGAAATGAATTCTATTACCTGACATATAAGGTTGCCAAACGATTATGAGCTCTTTGGTAACTAGGTTCAATTCGAATTGCTTCTCTGCACTCGAAAACTGCCTCAAGAAGCCTCCCAAGAGCTGTCAGAGCTGCAGATTTGTTGCTTCGATAAGAAGCTTTATTAGGATCAATAGAAATTGCAGCATCATACAAAGCCAAGGCTTCTGCAAACCTTCCATTCTTGTAATCTTCATTACCCAAGATTTTCAATTGCTCAGGATCCATTCGAGTCGAAATAGCCCTGCAAAGGGAAGTTGGTTTTTCAGTTGATGACTCCTGATCATTCTGTTTTTTCACCACATTTCCCATGACACTAGTTGGATATTTCCCATTTGGTACTGATGATTCTTCTCTTGTAGCTCTAGGAAGATGATCAAGAATATTGCTCGTATTCAAATTACTATTTCCTCCTCCTCCTTGTCTTAAATTTCCCAAATTTCCAAACAACATCACATTGCTGGATGAAGCTCGGACTAATGTACTAGCACCACTTGATCTTTGATGATCAGCAATCATGCTATCGAGCTCGCCTGACAGGCCAACTGCTCCTTGTGGAATCTTCCTTCCCGCCCCTTGGCTGGGGGGTGCATCTCTCCTGCCCTGATTTTGCTTCTGATTACACACGGGAGGAGCTTGGCGATATTGATGAGCATTTCCAGGTGGAGTCTTTCCATGATTGGGCGCTGGCCTTTCAATAACCCTATCAACTTGTTTTTCTGCAGTAGGTTTTGCTTCTTCCTCCAGGAAAGAAGCCTCATCTGAGCCACCCCTTCGCCTTTTTGAATTAGGGGTGCTTGGAATTCTTGGGAAATGATTGGGATTTGAATTTGGTCCCGGAAGTGAACCTGTTGAAGTCGTTCTTCTAGGCCAACTCCTCCTTCCAAAAACAGCATTCAACAGCCCACAACCTGATTTTTTCTGCTCAGGAGAAACGTCTCCCATTTTCAGGTTATCAAGCCTCCTCTATGCCCAAAAAATTGAAGCTCAGAACTTTATATACAAAGAAGCCCGCAGCTTGTGATGGAAGACAAACAATGGAATTTGTTGTAATGATGTACAAGGAATGAATGTCAAAATAGTATGCATGGGAATTTTCTTAGAAAAAGTCTGGTTTTGGTTAGGACATATTTTATAGTAAAAATGCAACAAAAAATTATTCAAATTCAACCACTTGTGGGCCAAGGAAATTAAAGAAAAAGACAATTTACGGATACAATAATGTTGTTTGTTGTCACCAAGTATAGAGAGGACCCTTGTTATGAAAAGAGAATTTTAAGAATATGGTGGTGGAGAACTGGAGATAGATAGAGATATTCATACAAAGGTTGGTTGTAATAATTGTGTCAAAAAAAATGTGGGGCAGTATGGCTGCACCCCAGGAGATTTGTTCATCTTTTCTGTATTAAAAATTGATAATCTCACACAGCCTCCTGGAGAGGCTACACCCAACAGAAAACAAACTCACTCTTACTTATGAAAGATAAAGAAAAGATGACAGCATGAGAGAAAAGACAAAGAAACAGAATTTGGAGAAAAAAGAAAAAGAGAAAAGTTTTTTTCTTTTGAGGATTGATTTTAATGGGAATGTGAATTTTGGGGGTTCTACTTTTTTTCCTTAATTTTTTCTTTGTTTTGCCTTTTTGTGTGGTGGGAAAATGGAAACCAAAAAACTCGGTCATTAAAGGAAGGAGGATCTCTAGAATTTTTAAGAAGAGAAAATCATAATAAAGGTGTGAGAAATGTACCTTTATTATTTGTTAATTCATCTATTAGTTTTTTTTGGTGTTGCAAAAACCTCAATTGGGGTAGGCGATTTCGTATTCTAAATTTGTTTTCCAGCCAAGTAACAGACAGGATAGACCCCAAAAAAAGCCCTTAGGAGGGGAGTTCACGTATCTTCCTTCTACCAGCCCATGTATGCTTCCCCTCCAGCTGTATTACTATAGAAGTGGACCTACCTTCCTCTTGCCGAATGGGGTTCCCTAATGCATTGCTATTACATTCCTTTAGCATTTCCTGTAGTTTTATTCTCTTTGTGATTTTGACTATTACATTCTCTTTTTTTTTTTTTTGAGATTTAATGCTCAAACTTTTTTCTTTGGCCAAAAAAACCTCACTGACCATTAAACTATTGCTCGCATTGACTTTGGATCATTAAATAATTTTTCGTTATAAATTGGCCACTAAACTAATTAATTAATATAACCATGGCCATCTCGTAGATTTTGGCTCTTAATCTACAAAATAATTAGAACATCCAAGGGTTTTTTGTCCACTATTAACTCGACCCTATACTCTTGCTCCATTAAGTTTTAGCAAAATAGCTCCAGTATTAAACGTTTCATAGCCTATTTCTTGCGGTTCTTCAAGATCATCGCGGGTGGTATTTTCACCAACTTCAGAATTCATCCAATATAACTAACACTTAGTGACAAGCATTCTGATTATTTTGTAGATTAAGAGCCAAAATCCACGAAATGGTCACGGTTGTATTAATTAGTTAGTTTAATGGTCATTTTGTGATGAAAAATTATTTGATGACCAAAAGTTGACATGAGCAATAGTTTAATGACCATTGAGATTTTTTGCCCTTTTTCTTTTGTTTTTGTAATTTTGGCCAATTTGATCAGTAGTTGAATGTTAATTTTGGACTGGAGAAACCAGTAATCATTATTAACTACGAACTGAATTAATATCATTATCTGTACCGTCCTGTTTAAGTGCATGATTTGTTTCAAATAATGTCAAAGTAGCGAGGGAGTAATATACAGTGCATTGGCCTTTTACAATAGCCCACATGGAACTATACAAAATGCCAAAGCTTCAAGAATTCTAGAATGTAAAGTGACACTATATGGAATGAGAACCTAGAGATGAAGTCGGATATGTTAGGTGGATTCTGCTCGAGATTGAAGAGTTTTTGTTTCTTTCTAGAATACGAGGATGTATACATGCTTATAAGTCATAACAAAGAGGATCAGATGACGCATGAGTAGTTTTGATGTTCAAGTCTTCTATCTATCCACTTTGACACCATCTTCATACGAAAAAGTCAAAGCCTCAATACTTTCTAGAGTGTGAAGTGACACTAGCCCCTATGGAAATTGGAAATTTGTGTACTTGGATACATAGATAAAATATACTTGAAGTTAATTGATGAGCTTGGACCAGATGGTAGGTGTGTTGCTAATATTAATGCTAATGAGAGGTCGCAATATCGGCTAACCCCTGTATGTGGTACCTTAAAAGGTTTTGGATCAAATCTTCATTCTTGAATAAGAATCAGACTCTGCAGATACTCTCGGGTCGAATGTGGATTAGTTTCACTGAAAGTGGGGATACCGGATGTTCAAAGTTTAAAAAAAAAAAAAAAAAACCTAAGGTTGAAGGTATTTTTTTTCCTTTTCCAGAATATAAGAAGATTTATTGATACTTGTGATCAAAAGAGAATGAGAGGATGTGTAGGTACTTGATGTTGAAGCCTTCTTGTTTATATCTACCTTGATACCATCTTCTTGATTCTGCCTAGAATTAAGAGGATGCATACAAAGGGAAAATGTTTCATCGTTTCTGCTCACCTATTTCTTAATCCTATTCTAACACAAAAGGCAAGATATCTTCTTTCTATTTGTGCATTTTCCTTATTAAAGTTCTTTTTCTTTTCTTGTTTTGACATATGGATTTAGCATCAAATTTATCGGTAACCGAACTTAGCAACGACCTTGAGATTCTTGTTTCCTCGTAGTCTAAATATGCTTGAAACTCAAAATTCAGCATTGTGATCATAAACTTCAAGGATTTAGGATTTTTTTTTCATGCACCAACAATTGATAAAATGCAAAATCTAGAACCTTGAGTGATGGAGCTGATATCTGACCTAAAAATTTGTTGGCTAGTCGAATTTCAAAAACCTTGAAATTTTCTGTCTCAAAAGTCCTCTTCTAGCTGATAGCGTAAATTAATCTCTAATGTGGGCTATCAAGTAAATAGCAAATTGTAATTACGTTCATAACTCTAAAGACGTCCACTTTTTTAGACTAATGAAAGGAATACACACACACACACACAAAAAGGCAACTTAAATGAAAAACAAAATCACCATGAAGTTGGTTGGAGCTACCTACTTTGGCTCGAGGAATAGGAACAATACCAACTCCGCTTATAGGTTACTTTCAATTAACACCAAAAACTGGGGCTTTTACATTTCGTAATCGGGACATAAACCTCCATTCGCCATGATTTAAAGTCCTTTATGCCACTCTAAATCTCAATTAACAGTTGAAAGTTAATCACTATTGGGCTGAAAAAGTCCTAAAATTGCAAGATTTAAGTCGAACTTTTGAAAGTCACTAAGATAGTAATGTGCGAATTCGAGGCTCCGAGGTTTACTCGACTCGTGCTGTGTGGAAACTGAATATAGCTATCTATTGCTACAGAGTAACAAGAAACAAAAATTCATTTGAAATAGGAATAATTTTATACTAAATATTGTTCTACATTAAGTGACGTACGACTTAAATAATAAGTGATAAACATGGATTTGCCCGGCTTCCTTGTTCTTTATAGGGTAGACTCTCTGAAATACATGGCAAATTCATAACAGACCCCTCCTTCCTGAGTGTAGAAGGGCACAGACCATGATGTTAGACAAGTACTAGTATCCAACATTCAATTCAATCAAATTAAATTCTTGATGTGCAATCAATTCAACCAATCAATCAATCTAACCAAACAGCTGTTCGACTGTTCATCATGTGACTGCAGAAAATTTTAACAAGTTACATGCTCAAGCATGTACTTGACTCATCCCTAAACATAAAGGAAGGCAACCAAATAATTTCTATGCAGAAAGTGTTCTTGGCATTCTGCTTTTTTTTCTTCTCTTTTATCTGAGCCACCTTTATTTGGGGTATAGACAGGAAATCCTTTTTCACCAGGTGGGACAATGGACGCTAAGCTCTCTACTAAATTGCCAACTGGAAAATATTTGTACCATATTTTATCCCTCCATTTGTCAGATTTTCGAGCCTTCCAGTTAAAGTTTTCGAATGATACAGAACAGAACGTCTGAGTGGTGTACCTCTCTCAGTTGCTCCACCAGGCTCCGACGCAATAGTCGCCAGAATTTTTTTGGTATGGCATTACATCGGCTGTACTAAGGATAGGCTGAATATCCAAAGTATCTTTAGTTATGGCAAATAGTTTTACCCAGGAACAGAGATTGTTCCCTCACCCAAAGTTCACACACACTTGGACTAGTAAAATCCAGATATAGAAAGGTATCCTTGGAATAGCCTAAGCCTATGGTAAGTTTGAATAGGAACATGATCAGGAATGAATGAAAATAGCTTCAAGTATTTCTCGATTTATGTTAAATGGGTTCACCCAAACTGCACCCCTGCATATATCCATTGAATCCAGTAGAACTACATCCCCTGCATATAATCCAGTAAAGAAATCCATCAAGGATCAGTCCCATTGAATCCCACAATGGCATTATTCTGGGCGCAGGATTAGCACCATAGCTGGTTGTTTTTTGTTTTCCAAGAATGGTTCATAAGACTATATATCCCAACCTTGTACCTTTCATGGACCATTTCAGGTGGTGGTGTCATATCAACACCACATGTTGGAACAACAACAAAGAGAATACTATAAGATGGTTGCAAAATTAACAAGAAAAAAGTTTCAAATCTTGATTACAAATCACTTTCCTTAAGGTTTTATTCATCTCCTATAATGTGCAAAAGACTAAAGACGAATATCCTCTAGAATTATGAAGTTTGGATGCAAAAACTCTACACTAAGTTGTTACAACTCCCAAAGAACAAAGAAAAGAAGAGCAAAACTTTCTCTAGAATTTGTAGATATTTTTGTGTGCAACTAAAAGACCACAAATTGATCCATATAAATAAGATTTCATGTCGCCTAAATAGTTATTAACCATTACAATCATGTGTGGAGTTGTATCACTTCAAATGACGGTTGAAACCTGTAAAGTTGCGAATGAAACACAGAAATCTACTTGTAGAATTCTGCCTAGGTTTTCAATATTTAAAAATATTTCAACAATCCCCTGCCATTTTCAATATATTGAAATTTCTTTATGGATCATTGAAAAATTCTGATAATCCATGCATAAATAATGGTATCTTTCGATTGAACCATTATGTTCGTGTTAATTGATTATAACTTGTTAATATTATTTGGTAAACAAATTTTGAACCAAAAGTATATGCAACAAGTCACATAATTTATGTGTGTGTTAATTTACGTGGATTATTGCTTATACTCTTAGTTTAAAACTTGTCTACAAAATATTATTAACAAGTTATAATCAATTAACACTAAGACAGTGGTTCAATCGAAAGATACTATTGTTTATGCATACAAATTATTAGAATTTTTCAGTGATCCATAAAGACATTTTCAATATATTGAAAAAGGCAGGGGATTGTTGAAGAAATTTTCAGTAATTGAAAATTTCAGAAGTCACACCTAACAACTTTCTACAATTGTGCTTGCAACCTTTTGCGTTTCAAATGATTCAACCGTCATTTGAAGGGATGCATCTCCAAACAAATTTCAAACATTCAATAATTATTTAAGGGATATGAAATTCTATATATGGATCAATTTGAGACCTTTTTGCTGCAGAATTAAGGTCTACAAATCTCAAAAATTTCTACTCTTCTCTTCTTTGTTCTTTGGGGATTGTAACAACTTAGTGCAGAGTTATTACAATTAAATTTCATTTTATCTTAGAGGATATTCGTCCTTGGTCTTTTGCACATTATAATGGACGAATAAAGCTTTAAGGAAAGTGATTTGTAATCATGATTTGAAACCTTTTCTAGTTAGTTTTGCAACCATTTCATAGTGTTTCCAACACCACATACTATGACGATTTTGTAGTCTTCACTCTTCAGTCACGGGATCAAAATCAAAGCCAACAGCAAGAATCCAGTGATCTCTACTAGTGGTTCTTGGTGATTGTAACAATCAGCATTGCCGTAAGGCGCGCTGGGTTCCATAGAATATTCTCTGGAGACCACATCCACACTCCTCCTCAAGCACAACAGCCCTCGAGAACTACCTAAGAGATACACTTTCCGGCTAAGGTAGAGTAAATCATTGTGGAGGATTGTGTAGTTATGATCAGCATTTGCGATTCTCTGGGCATGCATATCAGGGATACGTTTGCAGGAGCTCGATCCAACTGTGCAGCAACAATGTCCGGGGTGCCTGGTTTTGGAGATGAGTGTTGATCAAACTTTGGTCAGAGGTCATAAGGTTTTGCCATGACTTGCATGCGTAGCAAAATAAATCTGACTAGGGTCTTAGCAGGTAAACGATAAAAGATTTGGAAAATTATGTCGGTGTAATTTGAAGATTCTTCCTCCATGTTCAATCCCAGAAAAGCTCCGATTTTATTTTTCGACCATAATAGGATGGTCATGGTACCAGTAATTGTGTAGGGGCTGCTCCGGCCGGATTTATGTAGCATAACCTAAACTAACAAATAAGAGTCCAGACTGGAAGAGAAGACAAAAGAGGATGAGGACGAATGTAACTCAAAAAGAGGATATTTCGTACCAATCAACAACTTCTGTTGTTGGTTCCTTAGGCCTAATGCTTTGTGGATACGCTCGGCTAGATTTCCACGGTTGTATTTAAAGAGATAAGTTGCATGGCAGAAAAGAAAGAAAACGAAAGGTTATTAGTTAATCAAATTGTTTAAAAAACTTTCTTGTTTCACGTATAAAGAACTGAACGTATATCATCTCTCACGTCTAGACTCCAGCTAAAACCAATTGGTTCTTTATGTTATTTTCACACTTTATCCCAAGACAACAACAAAGGAAGGCTTTCTCATCGGGAAAACCCAAATTATCTATTAAAAAATAACTCCCTTGTCAAATATCTAGGTGTGTATGTGTGTGTGAAAACGATTGAAAATCAAGATAATTCATTCCAATATTTTTAAACGATAGATACAAATATGAGAATTGCTAAAATCAAATAGGTGGATTATCATTTAGTTTGTATCTGTATGAGTTGGACCGTGGTTTAGAATAGGATTTTCCGACGTAATTAAATTCATAATTACACAAACAAGTTACACTTTCTGATAGATGCTAAACAACTCAGCTTATACTAATTCTGTGACTGAGAACTCTCCAAATCTCGCGAGGGGGATGCAATAGCAAACCGCAGTGCATTACTCATTGCAGTAGTAAATGGCATTTCAGACTGCAATATCTGGAGATCCGGATGATTGCTAAAGGCAAAGGTCATTTGTTTTCTCAAAATCTGTCAACAAAGCTTTGGCGTAGCATACCAACCCTACATCCTCCTGGAAGCTGGGGAAGGCATGCTTTCACACTCCACATATTCATCGTAGCAATTATTAGCATAACCACAACAAAAAGATATATACATACAAATTGTAGTTCTTGATGCCAATTTGATTTGCCAACTACATGAAATTTTTGGTACGATCCCAGATGCTGCCATAACGAGGATGGATGTATGACTGTAGGGGCTTACGGATGTTCCAGACTGCAAAGATTGAGCTACTTGTTTAACATTAATTATCCACTTTCGCACCCAAAAAATAATACCAACAATAACAATGCAAACACAACCAAGGGAGAGCAGAGATCTGACCAAAAACACTCTTTCCGCTAATAAAATTGCACAAATAAACTTTCCATCTCAGATCATTTCTTTCTGTGCCAGTTGAAGTGTAACCTCATAAAAAAAAAACTTAAGGGAATGGTTAGTAAATGATTCGCTAGTACTCTTGTATATGGAGCTCTGTTTGAGACATCCATCATTTCTAATGCCAATACAATGGAACTTGGGAAGAGTAAACAGCCTTTCAACTGAGCAAGAGAAGACAAGTAGATTGCTATCCAAGTCAGATGTTCCTCCTACGCAAAAAGAATGCATCAGAATGACTATGTTATAGTTTTCTTCAGCTCCTTGAATATGGCTTCTGACAATTCCTCTGCATTGTATTCCACTCCAAAGCATTTTACTACTTGCATTTTTGGATTCAACAAGTACCTGTTTGAGGTTTATTGATGTTAACTTTGTCGAACTTTTGGACTCATTAAGAACGTCATAAAGACTGAAAAGAAAACAATAGACAAACAACACAGATGGTCAGGAAAGAGGAAGGAAACCCCGATGCATACATGTTGTGGGAAGACTCAACAAGATAATCGTCTGCTTCTTCATCAACTTTCCTGAAATACACTCTGTATTCTTGTGCCATCTGCCTAATAGCTGCAACTGGTCCCGTCAGTCCCACAATTCTTTGGTCAAACTCTGCAATTGAGTTTTAACACAAGTAGAATACATGGAGCTTAATCATTAACAGCACATTAATAGACCTTCATGGCAGAATACAAACAACTTTATCAAGCTCAAGGAATGGAATATAGCAACAGCAAAAAAAAAATACAAACAGGAAAAACTCACCTCTAAGATAAGCATGCAGTTGGGAAGGGGTATCACGTTGAGGATCCAGTGTAACAAATATGGGTAGAACCCTGAGATTCTGTTTAGAATCTTGTAACAACAAGAATACAAAAGTTTAGCGGTTAACGTCTTTCAAAATATAATAATTCAATAAAAGTACAAGTAAAAGAATACAACCTAGAATGTCAATAGCCTTGGCCATCTTTTGAACTTCCGCTGGCCCAACATCAGGAGAAGAAGTATAATCGAAGTAGAGAAGAACCCAGTTACCCAGAAGCTTCTTTTCTGTGACCACCTGACCTTCAGTATCAATTAGACTGAAAGGACCACCAATTATTGGCCCTTCAATGGAACTTCTTTCAAACTTTTCACCCTGGCCTGATTCAAACAAACGGAAAGACGATTTTGATAAATATCTGCATCAACTGCTTATGCACAAGGATCTGATGTTTATCTACATAACCTGGAAATATGTGCTCAAACTGATATAATACCACAATATGTGATTTATAAGTTAGATCCCCAGCAACCAAAGTTTCTCATGAATGGGAGACAAATTCTAAACTCCAACTGATATGTGAACAGATAGTATAAATAACGGTAAGAAGCATTATGAGCCTATTCTGAGCTAGTTTACCATCCCATCTATGGGTCAAGATTGATTTCCAACCAATTTGTTTACTTGATAATTTCGTTTCCAACTTACTCGGTTCCATCAAAAGTTCAGAATAATGAAATTGTATGATGATCTTATGGTCCATGAAACTTTATAATAACAGCAAGGCCAATGCATTTGAAATATTGAGGGAGCAAATTGAAATTTCAGAAAAAAATTACAGGTGCAAAAGTCAGATCAGTCCCAATCTCCAGATCACCTATTGTTAAAACAGATTGCAACATACCTAAAGCCTCACTTCAGAAAAGCCAACAGATACCGGCCAAATCATCACTTGTCCCAGTTGCAGGTCATCATCAACAAACTTCCCAAAAATTCCCCATAACCATAACTCATCACTAAACTAGCTTACAACCTAAATAACAAATAGAAATTTGACACGTTCATCACAGCCCTCAGAGTTCAACTATGCAAATAGAAGAGATAAACTATGAGAGAGAGAGAGAGAGAGAGAGTTTGTGAATGTGTTGTACACCGTGCAAAGATGGGTAAACAACCAATAGAGAGAGAGAGAGAAAGAGCGAGCATACACAATCTGTCCCTCTCTCTCTCTCTCACACACACTCTCTCACGCACACACACAAACAAATGTATACCTTTTTTGGTCAACAGTTACAACTGCAATACTAACACCTAGCGAGCTATACAAATCCTTTGGCAAGTATTTCATAAAATGCACGAGAAGAACTTCAGTTTCTGACTTCTAAGTGATTACAATGTGGAAGTAATATAACCTTTAGGGATGGCCCTCCTCTCGTCATTGTAGTGAAGAAAAAATGCCAGACCACCAACTCCAGCCAAAACAGCACCAGGCTGCAAAAGACAAACTAAGACTAAGTGAATAAAATGGCAGGGAAGAAACAAACTAATAAAAAGATGTGTGAGCTGGAGAATTAAAAGAAAGCAAGAAAGTTCAGTCATAAAAGGTTTTCAAAGCAAAGAGCAAGTTAATTAGCATACAACTATATAAGGTCTCCAGGAATGAGAGGTCGTGGTTTTTGGAGGCAATAAAGGAGGAGAGTTTGCGCTCTTTGCTGATTGCAAACATCTGCCAGAGTGGAAACTCTTACAGGGAATAAACCTGCAGCAGTATAAAAAGAAACAATATCATTAGCTTTAATGTGCCAAGGAGGTTCAGGGTTGGTCAGACTGTGTGTGCAAAATGGCAAGTGTGTCTGTATGTGTGTGTGTGTGAGAGAGAGAGAGAGGGAGAGATCCCAGGAAGGAAAAGAAGAATTGCAAGCTTAGATGAGGATTTATGTTTTACAACTTCATTCTGCCACAACATTTTGTCTCATTTGAATAACTCTAACAAACATCCTCAAGATTAGACTATTTCACTTTTCTTGCACATACTGAGCCCCAACTGTATAAACAAAAGTCAATTGAACTCAATTTGAATATATGCATGAACATGCATCAACAAATTGACACGCCATCAATGTCAGAAGCAAGATTGTACAGTGAAAAAGTAGTCACGTACATACACAAAAAACAATGCATAGGTTCCTCATTAAAACCAAAAGCCTCAAGTCCAAGTCTTAAAACATTCAAGCTTTATATATAGATGAAAATTTGTGCGTACTAAATCACGAGAACAGGAATAATGGTGAATCAGAGGGACATCTCTACCCAGAGAGTTGTATTCTCTCTTCAATATCCTGCAGAAGTCTCCCATAGTAGTTCAACGTGTTTTGAAATGTTCCGATTGAACCATAAGAAACTTGCTCATCCAGGTCATGCAAAAATTTAGTAAAATTACTGGCAAAATGAAATTTCTGATGATATCCCAGAAAAACCAAGTAAGTTGGTCTCTGCCTCCACAAAGAACCTTCATCAGCAACTTAAACAGGAAATGGCAATTTCTAGCCATCCATCTGACATCCTTCAGCACGATAGCTTTTAAAGCTGACAACCTGACCAGTAATAGAATACTCCATTTCTTATTCAAGTCCACTAACACTAAATTCATCATCAGTTTATTTCTACATATCTTGACAATAATCCACCTCCTCTGTGATATATCACCAGAGAGATAATAATAAAAAAAAAAATCACTGCCAAAATGCCTAACATGATAAGTACTGGATATCCTCCTTAAACGCATTCATTATCATTGAAATGAAATATGCTTTCATGTCTCTCAATCTTACCGCACAGACCATAAAACTTTGATATCTATAATCTACACAGAGAGAATAAGGGTAATGAATATTTTTACATAATCGATTGTAAATCTCTTATGTTGATTCGATCAGTAAATATAGCAAACGTTCAAGGATTGGCAGAACAATGAAGTCATGCAGAATAATCACATTGCCCAACAAGTCATGCAGAATACTGCTTTGGAATCTCATACTCTTCTAAATCAAACAAACAAACCTCATAATATACATGCTATTTAGTATGTTCTAAGCCTCCATTATTTCAGATTTACCATTTCACATTTTCAACAGCTCAAGCTAAGAAAAATCGACTAAAAATCTAAATGAGCCCATCTCCAACGAGACTTTGCAAACTCCTCCTTGGCCATAATGCATTAAGGAAATTTCAGAAAAGCTTGAAAATTAAACTCAACCCAGAAGAAAACTAAAGAGTTGAATTGCAGAGTAATCAAACAAACAAAAATAATCACCTGAAATAAATTACTAAACAAAGCCCACATGCTTAAACATGAAAATAAACTATGCCCACAAAAAAAAAATCTATCCAAATATGCCAAAAAACAACATAGATACGTGATGGTTATACCTTTTCAGAGTATTAAAGGATGCTGCAGAGCGATTTCTTAAGGAGGGGAAGATAACCCTTGACATTGACATTGACCTTTTTCCTCTCAATTTTCTACTTTCTTTTACAAATTTGGCACATGGGTAAGTGGCGTTTTCTTTATTTTGCAGTAAATTTTGTGAGAAAGAGAAATGAATTTGAAGTGGGTTTTATGAGTGAAAAGACGGGGTTCATGGGCATGTGAAGAAGGCACCGCTCCTTGACGACGTCGTTTTAGTTTCTTTTCGTCCAAGCTTGTTTCCCTCTCTGAGCCTGGTATTTGGTAAGACCAGGAAGTAGGCCGGGTTATGCTTGCGGGTTGAAAGAGAGTAGTATATTCGTTTCCACATCAATTTTATTAGAAGAGTACATTGTGGATAATCCTCTTGTAGAAAATGTGCCCTGATTTTTAGGTTAAGAAAAATATCAGTAGTTTGTTAAGGACAAAAAGATTTAGAAACTTCGATGAAATTTAGATAGATAGTTATTATCTTCAAGAGGAGGTGATGCCTATTTATTATTTTAGGTCCTAGAATATTTGCCTAATACAGTAGTTGAATGATGTGCAATGTCAATAGCAAAGTTTTTAGCTTCTAAGGGTGTTAATTTCATGCACTTCCTAAAAAAGAATGGCACCAATGAGGATGCGAATCTATCAATATCTAAATTAGCATCATTTTTAGAGTTAATTTTATGTATGCTGACAATGTATATACAGCTTATTTGTTTGGATAGGATATTATTTGAAATATTATTTGGAATAATTATTGTAGCACTTTTTGTGATGTGATGTATGTGAAATAAAAAGGTGGTTGGGAATATAAAAAGGTGGGTTAGAAAATGTGTTTATGATGCAAGCGAAATATTATTTGGGATAAGTTTTGTATCCAAACACTCCCAGTACTATTATCGCTGGATGACAACTAATTTCACATATAAATTTTACATGTATTCATCCATCCAACTTTAATAGCGTACAGTAGATTTATCATTATTTTTGGTTATGTGGAAAAATATTAACAAGAAAAAAGAAAACTTGTTTTGCATTATCCCTTCCATGACAATGTAAATGGGAATATTGAGAACCCATAATTCAGTATTACATAGAAAGACCCTTAGCGTTCATTGTTGGACTTTATGAGTTATTTTGATGATTCCCATTCGACTAAATTGATTGATTTTTCTTTCTTTTTTTCGGTTAGTCTTTTTGGTATTTGGCTGACAGAGGTCAAACTCAAACTCGCCTTCACATGCATGTTCAATGGGACAGAAGTCAATTAAGTCAAAGCTTATTCCAACCCAACTATTTCCAGAACTAGATCATCAAGTGTAGACTGATACCACCTACTTTGTAGTTGATTAGCATAACACATATTTTTCATCTGAGCTTCAATGGTTGAGAAGACGCATGATAAGGCCTGTAGAATAGGAGAAGGCTGAGGTTTATCTTCACCTTCTTCAACTGGTATATCTTCCAGATGTCTGGTCTTCATCTTGTTAATGGCATTTGCTGGATTCAGACTTTTAGGACACGTCGGTTGCTGTGCAGTTCTTAATAGTCCTGCATCGGTGTATAAACGCTTGTGATTCTCTGTCAATGCCTGCAGCCTCTCATCTGCATAATCGTCTCGACTGCGAGAAGAAAGAACACAATTCAGCATTGCGCTAGAATTGACAACGAAACATGCCTAGTTGATGGAACACTTCACCTGTAACCAATTGACTGGTAACAGGTTCAAGTCATCAAGAGAAATAAGTGGGGAATCACTGTGGATCATTTTTTTTAGAAAAAAATATATATATTGTGTTAGAATTTTAAGAACAATCATTTATCTCAAGAGTTCATGCAAAAATGCCATACAAAAATTTATAATTAAGATGCCAAAAAAAAGGTTATACATACAACAATTGAGGTCATAATTGTTACAGGACATACATATTTTGATGTCCTTTGATTTATACAAACAATCAATCATGAATTCACGACAGATCAAATCTCTGATCTAAATGATGTCAAAACAGGCGATGCCATAAATTTCCATCGCATAAATTCGGTCACAGGTGTCACATTGTATACTACATCATTTTTTTATCTAATTATAACTCCTTATATAGGTCTCTGGCACATTTGTATTTAATAAATTTCTGTATACAACCTGTCACAAATCCATCTATAAGCATGGAGCAATGAAGCTGGTCCAAGAAACTCTTCAGGGTTCCACCAATAAGAAGGACGTGATGCACTGCTGCAAGCGCAGAGAATGCACTCATACAATCCATCCTATAACTCAAACTTGGATCCTCTTCAGTTTCTATCTTCTGCAATGCATCCAAAACCTGCACAGAAATGTCAATCAGTAGTATTTTAATGTAAACTAGGTGCGTTACTGTAACTATCCATACTGAGTAACCCAAAAAAAAAAAAAAAGATCTTAGGGTAATTATTCATAGTTGCAAAAAATTCAAGAAAAAATTGCATTCAACCCCCTCAAGTCCGTCAATATTAACGAAATTTTTTTTGTTGTATGTGGAGAAATATAATTATATCTCTTTCTAACTTTTCCAAGAAAAAAGGCTATCCTTAATTGGTTGTCAATGTAATTTTTTTATAGTACCCGATTCCACAGATCCCATTGTAAACCTTTTTGGCTCTCTGTATTCTATACACTAAGCATGTCTTAAAATTGTTCATCTTCCAAACATAATAACTACTATTACTTTGTTAACATTTCTCATACATATACATATACGCAAAAGAGCACTGCTACACAACACGAAGGTTTTCATCCAACATGACTAACAAAGCAGGGAAGAGAAAAGCATTTTTCTATACAAGATTCATAAAGTCAATTTCAACATCACAAAAAGAGAACACAGAGCTTTGACATAATGAGCAAAATCATATCGAAATGCAATCTTACAAGTGCAGCAGTTTAGCTAATCTAAGAAATAAATAAAAGGGGAATGCAAATTTCAGTTTGCATATATAGGCTGACCATTTGGCCACAGGTGGATAGATCGAAAAAAAAAAATATTGGAGAAATGGCTTCTTGGTGGGATCATCTTGAACTCCTTCATTACAGCTTTGGTATTTTCCCTGAGTTTGGCATGGGATTCCACAGCTTCCTCTGCATGTTTTTGTGCAGTCTGATGATCTTCTAATGTAGGAAAATTATTCCTCCTTTGCTCCATTTTACTAAACAAGCGACCTATCTTTTTTCAATCTATCTTTTAACGAACCTTTTCCCATCTTTCTTTGTCTTCTTTAATTTCACTTGATAAATGTTCTCTTGAATCAGCTTAATTAGTCTACGCAATAAACAAAATTTTGCAGTTGAAGATTGGAATTTTATTCCAAATCGATAAATAAATTTGAGAAGGAAAAAATGAAATTCGTTGGCAATTTGCATGGCTCAAACGCGTTCAAGTGACGTGTCGAGAGTCCGAAATCGGCAAAGCTCTTTTCCAGAAGGGCCTTTTGTGGTCCAAATCCTTTTGAGCCCAGTTTTGATTCACAGTTTGTAAATAATTCCCCTATACCATGACAACACCTCAGAGCCTGATAGCCAGTTGGTTCCAGTATAGCACTAATGTCAATGGACAAATCCACATCGGCGAGACATCGGGCTCACAATACATGGGCCCATTGTTGTTTTCATATTAATATGTTGTTTGTGTTTTTCTTTTTTCTTAAAATCAACTAACTTATGATATTCAAAGTGTCTAATTGAACAAGAAGAAGAAGAAATAAATAAATACCTTCTTCAGGAGTACTACGAACACCAATGCATAAGTTTAAGAGAACAAATGCATCACACGATTCAGACTCCGTAATGCAGGTCAAAACTTGGGTAGACCTGATTTTGTAAATCATGTAGTCCAAATATTGCCACATCCTCAAATATTGGATAAGTGAGATGGTGTGACAAAATTTGAGTCACATAGTCGATATAGATCAGGTCTACCGAAGTGTTTGCTAATAATGCTTTATTTACACTATGTATCAATCACAAATCCCCATCTTGCTAATCCTTCTTTTGATAATCTATTTCATATGTGTTTCTTTTTGTCTATATAATATGAACAATATGAATTTATGGATAAATCTTAGGCATTATGCATTAACTATAGTTTGTGATGAGAAGAGAATCATTCCTATCTTCTAGTGTAGAAGCACTCTATCTAGGAAAGCTGGGCTTTTGTCCAAATATTATAAAGTTACAGTTGATTAATAAAATCTTTTAACGTTTTGAGGCGGAAAAATAAAAAAATAAAAATAAATAAAACACGTCTTTTGTGCTCAATCTATGCCTACATAACATTTGAAGAAGCAATTGAATGCCTAGGAATACATACAAAAGAAAGCCAATCCACGATTCAACTACAGACTTGACAAAATATGCAACTAACCATTTGGCTGCTGAATCATCAATATTAAGTAGTAGTATCTAGATGCTCTTCAGCTGGAAGCTCTTTTAGAATTTTCTTCAAGAATCGTTAATGACTGGAGCAAATCTACCATGTAATTGACTCCCAATTTGATTTACAACATTAGCACCATAAAATTGCAGTAATTAAGGGTCCCCTAGGTGCCATTTATCATATTAGAGAGACTTGAGCAGCCCATAACCAATTACTAGTATAATAGTACAAGGATGAGCCACTGGACAAGGGTCTTAACTTCAAAAGCATGGACTATAAATGGGCTGGTCATGAAAAAGACTATTCTATGCTTTGAGGTTTATCTAACTTTATGGACATAGACTTGTTAAAGAGCATCACATGTCTCGTTCGATGTAGTTCTTTGATAGGTCCACATCTAGACCCAATCCAAATAGAGCACATACTTACATGTTTTGTAAATTGACATTTTCTTGATTTATGCTATGATTAAAGTATATGCAATTGTTATACTAGAAAAAAAAACTAATAATTTTGACGTGAGAAAATGTATAGGATTTTTTAGAGAGCATTGAATTAAATCTCTCCGTAACATCTTGTCGAATGCATAATCGTTGAAATTATCAGCATTGATCTTGGCTCATGTCTTTATTCAGAATTGTGATAGTATATTTCTTCTATTGAACAAGAAGTTTGTATCATGTTTTATGTGGCTTGTGTCTTCTTTTGCAATTTCCAGGTATGTAAAACTGGTGGTAAAATCCATCCATCAGTACTGCAGGTCTGGCCACTGGCCATTTGGTCCAGTGTTCATCCCCTTCTTTGGGATGCTGGAGGTCAGGGTTCAACCCCTGCCTCCCACAACTTGCCACTCTACGTGGCTGGTCTTTGCCTCCACGGGATAGCTCGAGCGGTCCGCTTCCCCTCCTTAGGGAATGATGACATTCCTGGCTCGTCCAGTGTTCGAGTCCCGCTGTTAACGTGTTCGGTGTGGAGTGGGGCCTCCTCTCCCGGGCCGCAGGGGATTAGTCGGACCCCGTAAGAATTGACCCGAACACCCCTGTGTCGACAAAAAAAAAAAAAAAAAGAGTACTGCAGGTCTGGATTTGGATATTTTCTTTTATGACATGCCTATGCACAACCTTTTGAGGATCAAGAAATAGATCATCTAGAAGGACTTTATATTTAGTTCCCCAAAATGACTTTTCATCTGCCTCCAAGATCCAACCACAGTCATCGCAGTGGTTAGTTTCAAGGCCGTGACCTGAGAAGCTGTATTAGTCAACCCTCCAAAAGTCTAACTACAGGTGGATGTATGAAGATCAATGGACACTGAGAGACAGAGAGCTTAGGATCCGGTTTGGTTGTAAGGGTATATTCCAACCTAGTCAACCTTCACGGTCAATAGTTTCATAAATTGTTCTGCATGCATTTTGGCTAATAATTATAAGCATCCAAGGTTTGATTATCTGTGTAGTCCCATGGACAACGGCAATTGTTTGACCATCCCAATCTCTGCAAGAGTGCCAGAAACTTTGACAAAATCGTCTTGTTGTTTTCTTGATGTCAGGCGTAATTTGACTTTTATACCTTTTTTTTTTCTAATTTTATATGTTAGCCTTTTAAGTAGAACACAATATTGGCAGGTATCATATTATCAAAATTTTTAAAAAAAAAAAAGAATTAGAGCAAATTTTAATTTAATGGACAATTGTAGAGAAAATTCCACACTTCATCCCCAAACTTCGGACTAGGGACACATTTCGTTTTCCAACTTTGTGGTGTAACACATTTAGTACATGAATTATCAATTTCTAGATATATTTAGTCCAAAAATGGCAAATTGATCAATTTAGATAGAAAAGGGTAACGTGACCAGCACACGATCATGATTGGCTTGTTAATATAGTTCTTTACCTTCACAGTGCCTTTTGTGACTAATTGAGCTGCCCCTTTGTATACACAAGTAAATTACCAAACTAAGACATTTTCATTACCAAATTTTGCAGTAGTAGGGTTGATTTTTTGATAAAATAGAGGAAAGTCATAAATAGTTAGTATTTTTTGTTTCTTTATCTTGTACAAAAACTATCACCTATTTATTGCTTTTCTTCTATTTTGTCCAAGATTACTACCTCTTTATAGTTTCTTTTTTATGTTCTCCAAGAACGGAAAAAATACCAGTTGTGCATGGGATTCTTTGTGGGTTTCTTTCATTTTCCATAAACTACCAGTAGTTTAGTTTATGGCTTTTCTCCATGTATAGGTAAAATTTATTTTTGTAATTTTTTTAATATGCTCATGAAAGAAAATTTTTGTAATTTTTTAACATAAATTTAATATAGGCAAAAAATATTTTTTGTAATATTTTTCTAATTAAGCCAATAAAAGTCGGTAGTTTTTTTTTTAGGATTTTTTTCCTTAACGGCTGCGTGTTGGTCATGTGATCCTTTCTTGTTTAAATAGATTAAAGACTAAATGTGTTCAGAAATTGACAATTCATGTACTAAATATGTTGCACTACAAAGTTTGGGGACAAAATGTGTCTTTAATCTAAAGTTTGAGAATGAAAAGTGGAATTTCCCCACAATTTTAATCCCAAAAACTTAGTGAAAATAATATTGATAGAGGGTTAATGTTGTCTATTAAGTCAAAATGTGCTCCATTTTTTTTTTTTGCTCTTACAAACTATTTGGGACTCTCTATCTTTAATTAATGCATATAAGTAACACTATACTTCACTAATGAGCGACCAGTTTAGCACAAAGAAAGGATTTCTTTTCCATAAAATGGCTTGTCGTGTGATAGAATGTTTTTGGGAAAAATCCATATTTCGTCCCCACACTTTGAGTTAAGGATACATTTCATCCCCAAACTTTTAGATGCACCACATTTAGTACATGAATTAATTATTTTTTGCCATATTTAGTCCAAAAACGGTAAATTGCTTAATTTGAATGGAGAAAGTCATGTGTTTGGCATGTGGCCGTTAAGTAAAAACAATTTCTCAGTCAAAATCAACGGCTACGTCAGCCTTCTCCATCCAAACTCGATATTTTACCGTTTTTAGACTAAATGTAGCCCAAAATAATTAATTCATGTACTAAATGTGATGTATCCAAAAGTTTGGGGACGAAATGTGTCCTGAGGTCAAAGTTTAAGGACGAAAAGTGAATTTTTCCCAAATGTTTTTACAAAGATTCAAGTAGTAAATCTCCTACATGATTGTTTTGCCAAGGTTCTTTTTTTTTTTTTTTTTTTTGCAAGATTTGATTAGATCGTTATTGATTCAGATGTTCTCCATGTGAATAATTCAACGACCACCAAATTTTATTCGAAATCTTGATTATGCTATTATCGAATTACTTCATTTTTCTTTTCTGAACAATTTGATCATTACTGTTTCCAAAGCTTTTTGATTCCATGTAGGTCCAATACGATATTTTATAGTACTTAATTATGAGTACTTTAGGCTTCACTTTTTCGTGGTTTTCAGGAAAATTGGAACAGGACTTCATTTCTTCACAAGTAAAAGTCTCCATTTCCTACCAAAAAAGGAAAAAAAAAATGTCCTGGTATGTTGTAGTGTAGCAAGTTGATATCATTGGGTTCTTGACTGTTGAATAGGGTACTAATTATTTCTTTATTTTTTTCTAAACAAAAGAACAAATTTGAATCCGTCTGTAATTGGAGCATATCCAGCCAAAACGGGAAATTACATCGTGTGAAGTTCAACTCAGTTGAAGTATTACATTGCTTGTTGCAATTATCACAACCACGTAATACCATGTATCCACTTTCTAGATGGATATGCTCAAGAATGTGAATTTCACACTCTTTTACCTTTTGGGAGTCCAGCATAACGATACAAGGGTTATTTTGTTGCATGTCTAAAAGTTGGTTAAGTGCCGGTACAAGTTATGGACAAATTATTTTTTCATAAAATATCGTGTGTATAAATTTCGCTATCCATACGAGAAATGTGTTGGTGGGCAATCTATAAGAAATCTTAAAAGTGACCTATGATTTCAAATACATATCTGCCTTATGGACCATAATGATGATTAAAATCGAATCCACCTAAACATTTAAAAAAAAATAAAAGTTGGTCAAGTATCACTTTTTCAAACAAGAATAGATGGTATGTTGTGAAACCGTGGCCATTCGGAGGTGAATGATAACTTCAAAATTAATGAATTCACGTATCCTATCCTGTACCAAATAGAGAAACCAATTAAGTTATGTAATACTTATGCAATCAATGACACATTTCATCAAGGAGACGACTTTTAGGTTGTAGCCTTCGAAAGAATTTATCATCACTTCAATTTGGACGGAAATCGTATGAGCTCTAACTACTACAGTTCTTACTTTTCAAAAAAAAAAAAAAAACGTGGAAATGTAAAATACGTCTTTGAATTGAATTGGACCGCTTGGCTTGCCGCATAATCCCAAACAGAAGGTTCTGTAGACAAGTAAGAGCAATGAGCTTAGCTTTTTATGAAAAAAAGATTTTGATTTTTTTTTTCATTAATTGTTTGTTGGCGGTGCTATTATTTATTTCCAGGAGCAGAAATTACAATCTATCTCTATTAAAGTTTGTTCCAAACATTAAAACAATGTCTAAAGGGAATGAAAAGTAATTTTCATACTTGCAGATGAATTTTTTTTTTTTTTATCGACATCATTATCTTCTTTCACGGGAATAACAAAAGAATGTGATTTGTCTGGTTTGAATGGATCAAGGAAAGAGCATTACATGCTCTCATGTCAATTTGACTCGTTACCTAGTTGGATTTCTTTTATTAATTAATCTTTTACCAAACAACCCGTGAATATTATATCCTATTCCCGTTGACTTTTAATCGTAATAATAACATATATGCAGAAAAATTTTGGGGCAAATGTCTATGTAGAGTCAAAAGTAAGGAAAAATGAAAACGATAAAAAGCTAATTAGTGGTGTCCAATCAATCCTCTAAAAGATGTAGTAAAATTTAAATTGGCTTATTGGGGTTAGGTAAATGCTTGATCAAGAAAACCATCTTGACGTGTTCTAGATTTGGACACAAGAAGAGAAAATCCCTTCAAATCCCATCAATTCAAACAAACCTTTTCTTTTCCTATTATAAGTTGCAGCAAGGAAATATGCCAGAAGTTTCATAGTCTCAATCATTTTTAGCTTTTTATGGTTGCGTGTGTCTGCAATCAATTCAAACTTATTGGCTGGGAGCGGTAGTTTAATTTATTGGCAGCTGTATGATTTAAACTAGAGGACTGGATTCAATTGGGAACCTTTTTCTTTTTGAAGTTTTGTCTAGCTAGCACTACTAAAATGAAAGAATTGTCCTTTTGCTGGAGCTTACTTCTAGTTCAATAAAAAAAATTTTCTAAGAACGTGCTTTTAGTAAATATTGCTGAATAATTTTTTTGTTAATTTTATCAATTATGAGAAAAAGATTACAGCTGTTACGGTTAATTTCTGTTAATTTTAAGGTCTAAAAGATTAGAAGTTCTAGGATTAATTAACCGTATGTTAATATATATTCATCCCTCTGTTTGTGACTTGATTTGTATTAATATTATTGAATTGTAATTCCTATGTGATACTCAACTATAAAAGAAAAGTGTGTTTTTATTTTCTTATATTTTTTACAATTTATTTTTCCTTTAGTGCTTGATTTGCCCCATGTTTGGCTGGCATGGAATATGACACCAGAGGGGAAACCACCAGAAAAGGTGGGAAAAGAAAAAGACGAAGTACAGTGAAAATATTCCTTATCGTGGTTTTTTCTTCGAGAAATTCTGATATGGAGAATATTTTTATTGGAACATGAGAATTTCTTTTTGGGCTGGTTGTCACCCCACATTCATTTTTTTTTCTTTTTTCTGAAAAACAAGACATAGTATCCACAAATGATTGCTGCTTTGTAATTATACCATCATAAGCATTTTAACCACATGCTTATGCTTTGTGCTTCAAAACTGGTTAGCTTATTATGTCCAAACACGTCTTCAGACTCTTGAATAGTTAAAATATATTCCAAAATCGACGTTTGCTAAATGATGGATTTTTAGATGACATGATTCATAGAATTGCATTATTCTCGGTAGATTTGTCTCAGAGTAAGGGATGGATTCATTTAACCATGTTTAGTAATGAAAATACGTGTTATGCACTATTAACGTAAAAAGTTGATGACTAGATACCAAAGAAAAGTATAGTTGAAAAATGATTTTGGATGATTTTTTTAATTGATTATAAATTCTGATTTTGGATAATTAGTTTTTGCAATGTTCCTGATTGCTTGTATATTCTGATTATAAATTTTTTAATAATAAAAAAAGTCAAAATCTATAATCATCCAAAGAGTAACGTTTGTTGATTCTGATTATTCTCTATAATCAGATTTTGCAAAATCTAAAACACCCGAAAATAAGGTCATTATCATCTTTTGCCTTTTTTCGTTCGTTGATATAGCTCAAAATGACTGAACTATGGGACAGAAGTATAAGACATTCTTCACCGTGGTATTTTTGAGCAAAATGAAACCAATGATTAAACTAAATTGCTTAGATACGGCAAAGGATTTTCTGATACGTGGCAGAAGGTTCTTTTCAAACGATTAAATTTATCTATTTCTCATAATAATGACCCGTTGTTTAGTCAAACCCTAATAATACAACATCCAAATTTTTTCAATGGCAAAAGCTTGGACAAGAAATTGAAGCTAAACAAATAGTTAAATTCAAACAACTATCACGCAGAGGTTCTTATCCGTCAGTGCATTTCGTTCAAAGCACACCATTGTATTAGATCATGACCTTTTATACTTAGTCTGAATCTGAATACAAAAAAGATTTCACTCAAGAAAAAGCTTTGAGTTAGAAATTTTTATCTTCTTGGTGACTTGTTCACCTACTACATCACAATACCCTTACTGCTTCCTGTTCCATTAATATATATGATGAGACTATACATATAACTCTCTACTTAACAAAACCACATCTACACACATTTGATAAAATTGATATCTGAAATCTAAATCTGTTAAATTACTCAATTGTTAAGTATTAAAATCTTAACATTTAAGCATGTTTTTCATTAAGCGATAAGTAAAAAAGCTTATCACTTATTTTTTTAGAGTAAGTTTTGGCTAACCAATCCAAAACCACTTAATTAATAAAGAATTTATTTTTTTTTTGTTATCAAACACGTTTGAACACATTAATAGAAAATATTAAATTTAAGTGCTTAATTGCATTACCAAACAAGGCCCTAATATTTTCTTTTGGAAATAACAAAAAATAGCATATGTAATAGTAACAAAAAAAAAAAGATGCAAGAAGATATTGGATATATGTCGGACATATCAAATTTTAAGTCTCAACCGTAAAATTCAGTAGAAATTTCCATTTCATCGTAAAATCTTTGAGTATCTCACACGAATTAGCCAATGGTTTGCCCAAATGAGATGTGCATCCTCGTTCTCTATTTGTCTGTTCACTACATATTCGTGGGAAAGTTTTATCTATAGCATATTCTTACTTTTTCATGATTTTTTACTCTATACATAACCATAAGCACACCAAAAAAAGGGTGTGAACACACTACAAAGTTCTGAAGTTATAACTAATCTCCTGAATGGCCTAGACTTTAGTTATAAAAATTTAAACTCTCACAAAAAAATAACATCGAGCCCACCTTTTATTTTGCGTCTCAAAAAAGAAGAACCTTTGTTTGATAGCCAGGGAAAAGTTCTGAAGAATTGCTTCTTGTTCAAGAATTAGAAATAATGCAACTCTATTGACCGTATTGGCTGCAATTCAATTGCTTCACAATTTAAAGGTTTTGAATTCTAATCCCTTTTTTTAAAATAAAAAGGGGGGGGGAGCTGGAATTCAATTGCATTAACCATGGAAACCAAATGCCACTTGAATTCACTCTTTCCTTGATGCAGAAAGCGGCATCTGCTCTTGTTGAATGTGAGCGGGTTATGATAATAAACAACAATAATGTTTGAGATCATCTCATGCTGGTCTGATAGAGGTATTATTTCATTCTGGAGTTGTGAGCTGAATTAATGGAATTGGAGCATGTTAAGGGTCTTATTTGGGGTCTTTCTTTAGAATTTTTTTTTTTTTGGCTCTATACTATGATACAAGTTAACGTACTCAACATAAGATGATTTTAATTTGCAAACTGATAACAAAAATTTACAGAAATGTTACACGAGAACTACTCACAACAGAGAAATTTCAACTTAGGGCAATATACCTTTTGAATTTTCAACTTTGGTCCCCAATCATTTTAGCTGTTTCTGAATCCTACATTTTGTCATGGCACGTTTATGAGAGATTATTTTTCCATCAGCGTGGCAGCTCGGTCGGAATATCATTACACCAATATCCAGAATTCCTGATCGAACAAATCGGGCCCGCCAACAAATGCAGACCATTGACAATTTGCTTCGACAACTGCAAAATACGCATTGCACCTGCCAACTACGGCCATACAAGAACCCCGAGGAACAAACACCTTCTCTTCTTCGTTCTGCAACAACAAGATCTCGTGTATAGAAGATAGAAGCATTCCCGCTTAGATTGCTATTTTATAAGTTTTTGTAGAAAAATGTACTGTAACGATTTGATATATGTGAGATAAAAAATGGATTAAAAAATATGTTGACGAAAGGTTTAAAGATTTTCAAATGTTAATCCAGCGATTATGAGAATTATGGTTTCGACTCTTAAGTATCTTTTCTTGTTTCCTCTTGTAAAAGTTACTATACTGTGTTTTTAAAAAAGTTTTTAAGCAAAAAATTATGTAATATTTTTTGTGATATGATATATGGAAACTAGAAAGATGGTTGTGGGTACATGTGAAGAGAATCAACCCAAGACATTCGCTGAATCTTTTTTTTATTTTTTTGGGTAAGTACATTAGCTGAATCTTTTCCTAAAACTGGTAATCCAGACAAGCAACAGCTTGCTTCGAACCAAAAAAACATAAAAAAGAAGGGAAAAAAAACCTTGAAAACCAGCTATTTGTTTTCTTTCTCTACCTACCTTTTCTCCTCCTCGTCGATTCACATTACTTTTCTGATCTTATGCTGGAGAAGCATATCTTTATGTTAGTATAAACTATATACAAATTGTGCGTGGTAATTGCAGAATAAAAATTCTATTCTTGCGCCACTACTTTCTTTGATAACTGCTCTCCACTCCAAGAATTCCTAGCTTTCGTTCACAAAATACTTGTGAAAAATATATATATATATCATAATCAATACGTGGTGCCCGCAAAAACCAAGAATATTGGTATCATATGAAAGACATAGAACATGCATGGTATTAATAGCCAATAAAGGAAAGTGAAAGGGATGTCTCATGCATATGTCTAAAGTAATTTCATCCATTGAGAACGTTTTGGCAATTTATAAGTATTTTTGTGGTTGGGACTTGGGAGCCTAATGAAAAACTTCTTGACTGACCATCTAGAACGGGGAAAATTTTTTTCTTTTGAACACATTTTGTTTGATTATCTTTATATCTCGTACAAGTCAAAGAAAAATACGGTAACACATTGCAAAAAAAATTCAAAATCATAATTAATCCAATGGACAATTGGTTGGATAACACCGACCAAGAAAATGAGTAGCCTATCATTTTGTTCTTCAGTCGTTTTAAATTGTTATTATCATTTGAAAATGATGTTACACATCTTTCTTGTTTGAAAATTCAAATAAGCACATTTAAATTTAGAAAAAAGTGAAAATTATTGAGTAGGGAAAACTTAGGTCATGTTTGATAACTCAATTCAATACTTAAACTTAATGGATCAGATTTTAATATATTCAGATCGTTTGATAAGCAAAAATTGAACATTTGAATTAATTAAGTGGCACTGAATTTTCTAAACGAAACTTGCTCCCAAAATTATGTGATAAGCTATTCATTTATCACTGAATGTGATATGCATTCAAATGTATTAGATTTAATACTTAATAATTCAACAACTTAACAGATTCAAATTTCAGTTTTATCAAGCACATTCTTGCATTAATTGCATCTCCAAAGTAATGCATTGATCAGATGAAATTTTGTACGAAGGTCTGCTAATCTGTTTTAAGGCAGAAATCCAAAAGCAATATATATGGCTCCGTTTGGATTAGCTGTTTTTTGGGTTGTTTTTCAAAAACAGCACTGTAGCATTTCATTTTTGAAATACAAGTCCGTTTGGATTAGTTGTTTTTGGGGTTGTTTTTCAAAAACTATATGAAAAACTTTTACTGTAGATATTTTTTGGATTATTTTTAAAGGTATTTTTAAAACATATTTTTGGTATTTTTATAATTTTATTTTTATATACATTTATGCATTTATAATACATTTATAAATATTTATAAATAAATATATTTATATATTCGCTAAAAAATATATAAATGTATTATATTATATATAATACATAATATAAATATATTTATAAATGTATAAGTGTATATTATTATAAATGTATAAATTATAAATGAATATTATATAAATTATAAATTATAAATTATAAATTTTATATTTTTATATAAATATACATTTATGGATTTATAATACATTAATAAATATTTATAAATAAATATATTTATATAAAAATATAAAAATTTATTATAAACTTATTATATTATATATAATACATAATATATTTATATTTATAAATGTACAAATGTATATTATTGTAAATTTATGAATTATAAATGAATATTACATAAATGTATAAATGTATAAATTATAAATTATATATTTTTATATAAATATACATTTATAAATATTTATAAATAAATATATTTATGTATTTATTTAAAAATATATAAATGTATTATATTACATATAATACATATTATAAATATATTTATAAATGTAAAAGTGTATATTATTATAAATGTATAAATTACAAATGAATATTATATAAATGTATAAATTATAATTTTATTAATATATATTAATATTATGTATAAATGTATTAATATAAATGTACAAATGTATTAATATTAAGTATAAATGTAAAATTAATATTATGTATATTAATATAAATGTATTATAATATTATGTGTAATACATAATATAAATGTATATTATAAATATACATTAATATATATATTATGTATAAATGTACATTTATATAAATGTAAAACATATATTATATTATATATAATTTATATAATATATAATATTCATATAAATATATTATAAATATGTAAAAATATTTTTTAAGTAAAATAAAATATTTATAATATGTAAAAATAAATATATAAATATTTAATATATATATATAATATACATTAATATTAATTATAAATATTATAATATTATAAATATGGTGTTTATATAATATTTTAATTTGTAATATTTATTGTATATTTCATTATATAAATATTCATATAATATATAATATATAATTTTCAATTTGTATAATATACATAATATTGTATATATATAATATAATATATTATACATAATATACATTATTACATATTATGTATATTATATATTATACCTAACATTATTAGACATTATTATACACAATAATGTACATAATAATATTTTACATTAATAATGTATATATTATAATATAATGTACATAATATATTATGTATAAATATTTACACATTTATGTATAAAATATTACATATTATGTATATTATATTATGTATATTATAATATATTATGTATAATATTAATGTATATAAATATTTATATAATATATAATATATATAATTTTCAATTTGTATATTTCAATTTATATTAATATAATATATATATATATATATAATATACATAATTGAAATATACATATGTAGTTGTTTTTGATATAATGTTTGGATATGGTGTTTTTGGAGTTGTTTTAAAAATACACATTTACTGTAGCATTTGGGATGTGAAAAACAGTTTTTCAAAAACAACTCCAAAAACAAGGATCCAAACACACCCTATATATATATATATATATATATATATATATATGAGACTGAACTGATTTATTTTATTAAGTTTATCATGCGTTATCCACTTCGTCATCATTATAATTTTGAGAATTCTTTTGGCTTCCATGTTCCTTTATTCTCGTATAGACTGTGTAGACTAAATATATATATATATATATATATATATATGAGACTGAACTGATTTATTTTATTAAGTTTATCATGCGTTATCCACTTCGTCATCATTATAATTTTGAGAATTCTTTTGGCTTCCATGTTCCTTTATTCTCGTATAGACTGTGTAGACTGCTACAATAACTATCACGGCTTCAATTTTCAAAGAGTACTTCTTGACCTTTTCTAAACTGAAGTCTAGAAATTCGGCTTTTATAAACCTAATCCCAGAAGAAACCTCAAAAGCCGGCAACTCTTGAGGTCCTCCCAGGGACTTATAAACCAAACCCAAACCCCCCCCCAGAACCGATGTGGGATGGCAAACCCCACAAGGGCAAGCCAGTAAGGCCGCTGCTGCTAAGAAGTAAAGACCCCTCACGACACTCAGTAAACTACCCCTGCATGAATTTGCCTCTTGACCTTTTCTAAACTGAAGTCTAGAAATTCGGCTTTTATAAACCTAATCCCAGAAGAAACCTCAAAAGCCGGCAACTCTTGAGGTCCTCCCAGGGACTTATAAACCAAACCCAAACCCCTTTCAAAGAGTACTTGAAAAGGGAGAATATCTATGAGCTGGTATTATGGCCTGCAACTCATCAAAAGGGGTGGTATGGAATCCCATCAATCGAACGATCAAGATCAAAACGTGCATGCTCTAATTATGTGCATGTAAGGTACAGAATCATTGAAAACGATGGAGGTCCAATCAATCCACACTTACCTACATACACTGTTGTATACGTATACGTGGAAAATTCTGTGATCCCTACATATCTAACCTCAGATATTTCAATGAGAAATAAACTAGCAATTTTGATCAGGACAGGTTTTTCAGTCTGTTTGGATTGAAAATTATATGGAGAAATGCTTTAAAATAGACTGTATCGTAGCACTTTCTATATAATGTGATATATATATGAGATAAAATATAAAATTTAATTAAAAATTATATTTACGATATAATGAAAAAAATTCTCTCAATTATGAATGAATATAATGCCCGCATATATAAAAAAAAAAAAATCACCGTGAATGTGGTGACAGTATATAATTAATTTATACACCTCTGGAGTAGTTTCAGAGCAGCAAGCAACATAAACTCGAGGCATGTTTCGTTAATTTTGGATTCTTTTCCTGCAGAAAAGAATTCTAAAGTATCTGTACAAATATATAGGTCGTGATGGAGATATAGCACAGCTCAAGAAAGACGCAGATATGCGGGTTTTTGTGCATTTGCAGTCCCTGTGTGTAACCATGAAGAACTGTAAATTCCTTGAATTTGGAGGGTTAGGAATGTAGGGTTCAGCAGCTTGCCACCTCCCAATGGGCAACATTTACGTGTAGTCATGGTAGACCTGAATTATGGCAGCATATGGGATTAGATTTGTCTATTTTGTGAGGCTGTGTAGGATTAGGGTTTTGTGGTTTGGTATTGGTAGGCTGAATACAAAAAAAACCAGCAAAATCTTTAATTAAGTACGTAAAATATATGTAGTACAAAGAAAGATTGCTAGTAAAATCATATTAAAACGAAGCAGGAATGATGAAGATTGAAGAAGTCTGTTCTACCCGATTCTATATAATACAAGCAACTTGTGAGTAATTAAAGTGTCATTAAATAACATTTAATGCTACCTAAAGGCTAAGATATAATAATACACAGAAAACTTTAACAATGACCTTTTTTAGTTCTGATAGTTGCAGCGAACTTTAGGTGTTTTTGTTGAACTGATCCATCCATAATTTATGAGCTTTCCATTTCTTTTAGTATAGAAGAAGAAAAGTGTGTTACGAATGAGATGGAACAGAAGCGAGATAGATGAATGCTGTAGTAGTAGTAGTGGAGTGCTTCGTATAAAAAGTTATAGGAAAAGGAAATAGAGAATTAATAATGCAAGGTAATTCCAAGAGATGCATAATCATTTTCTCCACCTACAAATCAGTGGAGGAGGACGACTGCATGAGATTCTCTGAATTCCCTGTAGGTTCTCAATAATAACACTAGAGTTTATTCTTTCTTTTTTCTGAAGTTTTTATCAAGTTTTCTCTGACTTGGTCAAAGCTTGTTAAGTTGTTTTCACTTGCTTCTGCAACTTCTTGTTATTAATGAAAGCTACAGTAAAGTAAAGATTCTCGTAGTTTTTTGCTGGACGTACTCAATATCTTATAGGGATAATTTCAGAAACCTCCCCTAAGGTTTCTGACATTTACACTAACCTCCCCTGTGGTTTGAACAATTACACTGACCTCCCCTGAGATTACTAATCCTTTACAAATTCAGTCCAAATGATTAAAATATTGTTTTAGAGAGTGAAATTAGAATTTTATACCTGATTTGTCCTTTGTGCTACATGTCCAATGAATGACAAAGTATTACAAATTAATTAATAATTAATAAACTTTAAGAAGCGTAGTTTATAGGCAAATACATATTACTTATTTAAAGTACCAACTCTTTACGGGTATTTTACTTTCAAACATTTACTTTATTACAAATATTTATTCTCAAATACAGATTTGTATTTACTCTCAAATATTTAATTTTTGTTAAATACAAAACCTACCAATTTTTCTTCCATAGAAATATTAATATAACACTTTTTCAATTTTAGTTATAAATATTTATGTATTTAACATAAATTAAATGATTCAGGATAAAATACTCATAAAGAACTAATACTTTACTCATGTAATGGATGAAAATCATAAAAAATTAATACTTTATGGGCTATTTCTTTTTTTAAAAAATATTTAATTTATATTAAATAGATAACCTACTGATTTTCTTTTTGCGAGAATATTACTGTAACACTTTTTAATTTTTAATTACAAACGTTAATATATTTATCATAAATTAAATATTTGAAAATAAAATATCTGTAAAGAGTCGGTACTTTAAATAGGTTATGTGTATTTGCCTATAAACTATACTCTTTAAAGTAAGGAGTATAGTTTATTGATTTAGCTAGTAGAGAATCTTTTGTAGGTGGCGGGGTTAGTCCTCTTAAGAGACAAAAATGGGTATGCTTTAGGTAAAACGATTAGTTTATACGTGTAAGTACAAGCGTGCACACAAAAGTGGTTGGGTCTATTTAACTGTCCGCACAATTAATAATCTTTGGTAAGTTTTCGACGAAACTTCAGAGAGAGAGAGAGAGAGAAAGGAGGACCACACTCGATCAACGTAGTATTATGTAAACTATTGGTATAGTAGCTGTTATGGTACTTGTGTCTAAATGAAATATTTGTGCCTGAATCTCGCACCTTCTAAAGACGCCAGGCAAAAGGAAAAGAAACATATAAATATTATTGTCCTTTGAAACATTTTCCAAAAAGATGGGTGAAAATGAAAGAAAACTTTAATTCCGAGACCATTTATTTTATCAACTACACTCCTTACTTAAATTAATAAACCACACTCCTTAACTTAAATCAATAAACTATACTCTTTACTTTAAAGAGTATAGTTTATAGGCAAATACACATAACTTATTTAAAGTACCCGCTCTTTACAGATATTTTATTTTCAAATATTTAATTTATGATAAATATATTAACGTTTGTAATTAAAAATTAAAAAGTATTATAGTAATATTCTCGCAAAAAGAAAATCAGTAGGTTATCTATTTAATATAAATTAAATATTTTTTAAAAAAAGAAATGCCCCATAAAGTATTAATTTTTTATGATTTTCATCCATTACATGAGTAAAGTATTAGTTCTTTATGAGTATTTTATCCTGAATCATTTAATTTATGCTAAATACATAAATATTTATAACTAAAATTGAAAAAGTGTTATATTAATATTTTTACGGAAGAAAAACTGGTAGGTTTTTTATTTAACAAAAATTAAATATTTGAGAGTAATACAAATCTGTATTTGAGAATAAATATTTGTAATAAAATAAATGTTTGAAAGTAAAATACTCGTAAAGAGCTGGTACTTTAAATAAGTAATACGTATTTGTCTATAAACTGCACTCCTTAAAGTTTATTAATTATTAATTAATTTGTAATACTTTGTCATTCATTGGACATGTAGCACAAAGGGCAAATCAGGTACAAAATTCTAATTTCACTCTCTAAAACAATATTTTAATCATTTGAACTGAATTTGTAAAGGAGTAGTAACCTCAGGGGAGGTCAGTGTAATTGTTCAAACCACAGGGGAGGTGAGTGTAAATATCAGAAACCTCAGGGGAGGTTTCTGAAATTATCCCTATCTTATATTAACTAGACTAGAGGGGAATAGTAAATGAGAATAAGAGGATCGAAATATTGAATTAACTGTTTTTGAAATATTTTACTGTAAAAGTGCGTATGAAAAAATTTTACTGTAAATTTCTTTGAAATATTTAATATATTGTATAGATAAGATTTTTTTTAGTTATTTTTATTTGTGTATTACTGAACTGAAATATTATTATTATAAACAATAAAAATTACAAAGTGCTGTAAAATGCTACAAATCTACGTAGGTTCCAATTGCATTAGAGTAGTGCTTTAATAAATAAAGAAATTAGTATCTAGTAGTAGTATTTGAAATGAAGTATCAAAAAAGAAAAAGAAAAAAAAGTAGCCCTTTTAATTTAAGAAAACAATGAATTAAGTTTGAAGTAAAGCATAATGATATACATTATTGACTTGTCCGTTTCATATCGCTTTTATACACACGTACAAATTTTTTAGGCATTAACTGGGGCTTTTTGAAAAGTGGTCATATCATAGCTAGTGACGGTGCCTCTGTTTGTACTGTTTCACCTCATACCTTTCAACTACCATCTTCTTTAAAGTTTGGCTTCTTGCCCACCTCATTATTCGTACAAGTAAATTTATTTTGTGAATTTAGTACTAGTATCATAATAGTATGATATTTTTTTACATCATCAATGGAGTATTATTATATATTTTCTCAAATCTTTAATACCACTATCCCCTTAGATTTTTTTTCCAACGTTTCACATTCATCCTAAATCTTAACCACAAAAATCTCAAATTTTGACCGCTATCCATCCACAATACTAACTTTCCCCCCCCCTTTTCTCACTCACTCACTCACTCTATCTCTTTCTCTTCTCTCAAAACTCAGCAGTCCCTCTCCCATGGCTACCCCACGCTGATCTTTTTAGTGGAAACGTGAGCTGAAGCCGCCTCTCTTTTAGAGATGCATCGATAAAGAGACCAACCCTTTTCTCTCCTCCCTCCTTTCTCCCTTCCCTTTTCTTCCTTTGCTCTCTCTCTCTCTCTCTCTCTCCAACTCTCTAACCCTAATTCTACCGCCAATACATGACGGGTTGAAGGTTCAAAGTTGAGCAGAGATCTTTTCTTTTCGTCAGCAACAGTTAATTTCTTGATTTATGGTTGGTTCTTGGTTCAAAGACAAGAGAAAAAGAAAAGTATGTTCAAAAGGCCTGGCTCGTGTGTTGCAGATCAGAGCTTTAAAGACATGGTTGGTACTTTCTGAACAAAATATCTCTCTTCGACAAAGAAATCTTGATCTCTTTATTTCTTCCTTGCTGCAGCAGCTATAGCTACTCTTAAATATGAGTTGGTTGTAACTTGTAGTATAACTTGTAAGGAAGTTATAAGTCTGCCCAAAAAAATCTCTCTCCATATCTCTGTCCCTGTCTCCCCCCACCCCCTACGTTAGATTCTTTTTTGGTTTGTTCATTGTTTCGTTGCTTCTTCTCCTTTTCCTCTCCTTTCCTTTTTTTGGTTCTTGTTTCTAGAATTCAGAACTCTCTCTGCAGAGAGACAAAATGGATTCTGGAAACAGTGGAAGTCTTCAGTCATCAAGTGGTGATGAAGAGTACGATTCACGCGCCGATTCCATCTCGGCAGCTCTCATGACTTCCCACCACCACAACCACCCTACTCCGCCACCAGCGGCACCACCACTGAACCCAACAAACACTTCCTCCATCTTTGACTCTCTGTCTAACTATTTCGACCCCATTTCACGGCCACCACAGAATCCTGACTCATCCCTCCTCAATCTGGAGATGTCCTGGTCTACAGCCCTAAGATCCAACCCAAATTTGTCTGATATCAATCCCAACATGGTTTCTGCATCTTCAATCCAATCCCTTTTTGGCTCAAACCAACAGCAACAAGGTTCTTTCGCCGCTGCTACCCCATCTGTGTCAATCCCTTCATCCGTGCAAGAGAATACCAGTGCTACAAATACACCTAGACAACAAGCAGCACCGGAGCAAAATAATCTAGCCCAAGTGGCACGTAATCCAAAGAAGCGATCAAGAGCATCGAGGCGGGCGCCAACAACTGTACTCACCACTGATACCACCAACTTCAGAGCCATGGTCCAAGAATTTACAGGCATCCCAGCTCCACCCTTTACATCTTCTTCACCGTTTCAAAGACCAAGATTTGATCTTTATGGTACCAGTCCTTCTAGCATGAGATCTAATAACCTTATAGACTCATCACAACTACAGCCACCTTATCTTCGTAGGCCTTTTCCTCAAAAAGTTCAACTGCCTCCACCTTTTCTGGCTTCATCGGCTTCATCATGTTCTTCTCTGTTGAATTCATCCTTAGTTGATCATGCTGCAATAGCTTCACCAAATAGTACTAGTACTAACAACAACAACACTTCTGGATTAAACATTAGTACTTCCACTAATCCTACTTTCCAACTCCCTCTCCAAAGTGCAAATCTTTTCAACTTGCCAACCCCAATTCTCACTTCACTTCTTCAATCTAACCATGTCAAGTATCAGCCTTCCAATTGCCCCGTTATCGGATCAAAAACAGCCGAAAGTTTAGATGAATTTGGCTTAGGCCAGGGTCATGTCAACACAAGTTCTTTAAGTGGGCTTCCGGGGCTCATTTCTTCCGATCAAACGACGTCGAGAAATGGTAACAATCCGGTTAACTGGGGAAGTTCGAGTGCTGGGGTCGGTTCGAACGATGGAGGAGGTGATCAAGGTCATCAGAGCAGGTCTGGAAATGGAAACTTTAGTTTGTCAAGAAGTGTTAACGGTGCTGGAAATGGGAAGCTGAGTTACTCCGGTTCTTCCTCCGGTTTTCACGGGGAGAAGGGGTCGTCGGAAAATGTAGCTGTGGCGGTTGCACCACCACCAGCAAGAGGGGAAGGTATGATGGAATCTTGGATATGTTCTTCAGACTAGAAATGATTACAGTGTTAGAAAGTTTGGAGATAATGATGGTGATTAGTTTGATGATGACCATTACTATGATGATAAGGAGGAAAAAAAAAAAAAGAGACAAGACATGGGAAAAGAGATTAATTAGTACTACTACTAGTGTTGTCTTCAATGATCTTAACCATGACTTTCACCAAAGCTTAGAGCAGTGTAGTTTGGTCTAAATTATGTGTAAATAATAGTTTTCCTTTTTCGGTCCTTGATGATGGTATATAGTATATATCAATCACTGACCATACATTATACATAAATAGTAGTAGGGATAGGTAGAGCTGATGATGATGTTGATTATGATCTTGATCATGGACCTTTATTTTGTTTGTATTCTTGTTAATGTCGGTTGATTTTTAATTTCTTCCCATAGTAAAATCCTCTACTCCTCCTACTAAACTATTGTTCTGGATTGGGTTTTCCTTTCCTTGCTTCATACCCCGGGGACGTGCCCGGGGGGGGGGGGGGGGGTTTGACTGCTTCAATGGGAAATGTGTGAATACGTGCTACATCAAGTGAGGAAAGAAAATAATCAAACCCCATTGAACTGTGTGAATATGTGCCATAAATTTCTTCCTCGTACCTTCTATTCTCTTATCGTGTTTATATACACTTTTTCTATCTTCCACATTATGTACATGGACCTTGGAGATGTAAAATTGGCTACAAATTACTCTGCTATATGTTGAGAATGAGGCAAGTGGCCTCTTGAGTTTTTTTTTTGTCTGGCATGTTTCTTGTACTAGCTTGACATATTCTTTGAAAAGAGATTACTATTACTTTTATCCGGTTTTTGTTTTCTTATGGACCTAAAAAATATGTTGGGAGATACGTAGGAGTGATTGATGGCGAGATTTCGGGAATCGTTAGGCGCCGCCATCTCATGTTTGAAACTTATAGTAGAATTTATTAATTTTCCATAGATAAAAGCACTAATTTTGTAAATTATTAAAGCATGATTATTAATTCCAGCTTCGTGTCTTTGGCCTTGTCCTTTTTCTTTCTTTATTTTTTTCTTTCCTTTTTTTTTTGTTTTTTTGTTTCTTCAGGTTGTAGGTATCAAGACTTTTAAAGATAGACCATTGACCACGCAACTGGACAATTAATTCCTAATCCCAATGTTATTACACTATTACATGCTAGTACGAAGTGAGCCAAATTTATTAATGGATGAATGAATATAGTAGCTTAGGACAACTGTTGATTAGTGAACAGAAGATTTCCTGATCAGGAAAGAAGATCACTTTTAGACCATAAGTATTACTATTATTATTCATCTGCTCCAAAAGACGTTGGCCTTTGTCATTAAGAAAAAGAATCTTCACCCATGGTTCAAAAAATTACAAAGTTGCCTAAATAACTACTATACACGAGTAGTCGCCTTTTTTGACCTTAAATACGAGTTAAGGCTTCGTTTGGTTCATCCAAGTTAGGCCGGGTGCTTTTACGTAAATTTTTACTGTAGCACTTTTTGAGTAAAAGACTAAAAGATAATTAGAAAACGTGTTTAGAAAAAAAAAATTTGTTTTCTTTTGAAGAAAAAGCATGGGTTTGGTTTTAAAGAACTCCACCATACAACTTGCATCACAATTAACTGCTTCTTGCTTGGTGGTGCTCTTTAGTTCTCTTTGAAAAGCAAAAGGTGGAAGAAGAAGGAAGGCTGTGGGAATTATAGTGGATCTGATTAACATGCTGGAAACCATAGTTTGAGGATGACAGAAATTTGCTTTGAAGTGGGGTGTAAGTCTTTTTAAGTTGACTTCTGAAAGTAGGGTTATCGCTCATCCCTTCAAGCTTTCAAGTTTCATGCTAGATATATACCTTTTCTTGATTATGTTTGGCTGTAAAAAAAAAATAAAAAATTTACTTGGTTTAGTTGTTTATGACATGAAAACTATTGATCATGATTAGGGATCAAATAAATTTATGGCTTGAGAGCAAAACATATAATAATAAATGTACAGGATTAATTGCGCATACCTGGTTAGAGGAAGGAAAAAAAAAAAGAAGAAGAGGTTCTTATGGAGAGATATTGTGATCCTTCTGTCGAAGCTTTGGCTTTGGTTGATCCTCTCAACTGGCAGTTGTACGAATGTTGTATTCTTCGTTCATCCATCTCTCCTTATTTCTACCTTTTCGGCTTTCCCGACAACATATTAAGGTTTAAGGTTGCGTTGGGATGGCGCAGAACAAATATTGTGAGATCAGAAATGTGGCAAGTACTACTATTTGTTTTTTTTTTTTTCTTTTTCTCTTTTTGTTTGGTTTGAAAGTACTACTACTAGTGTATTGTTATTATTATTATTTTTTCCTGCTACAAAAAAGGTACTACGACTACCATTATGGATCCATGTATCAATAAAGATGGATGGATGTATCCATCATCATCATCATCCACAGCCATACCATAACTAGTTACTCATATATGGTGGTGATCTGATCAGTATAGTTTCTGCATGGTTGCAAAAATCAACATAGAACATTGAAAAGTCCAAAAATGATAGTACAATTTTAGGGGATGGCTACGCAAGTTACACAACATTAGCAAGTTACAAGTCGGCATCTTAGTCAAGATAACAAAGTTGGCGTCTCCTATTTTGCTTGCAATGTGGGCATGGGCAAGAGAACATTTCTCTTTTTTCTAGGCACACTTTCGGACCCCATTCCCTTCCTTCTTGGCCCCTAACTGAGATTTCGGGTGTAACTTGTCTGTGTGGCAATGGAGCCAGATGCATGCATGGTAAGCCACCAATTTCTGGTTTTCCTCTTTTTGGCTTTTCATTTTCTTGGTGTCAGACAGGATTGAAGGGGGTGATGTTGCATGTTGGAGTGAGGATACCATACCACGTCTCATTTTTTTTTCACAGCAAAGTGGAAATGATTAGTCAAAAAGAGGGATAATTAATGAGGATTAAAATTTGATTTTTGATCTAATTCTGCTTTAAGAGATTGTGAATGCTCCCAAAAAAATTTTCTAAACAAAAAGAAAAGACGGTGCGAATAAAGGGGGAAAAAAAAGGGGTTGGGCGGCTCAAATTTTGCCAACAGGGCAAATATTAAAAAATCTACGGTTCAAAGAATGTCATGTAATTCTAGCGTAATAGATGCTTACATAAATAGTTAACATGGCTATTACAAAACTATATATAAATAACGTACAATGAATTTTATTGTATTCATAGAGTTATTAAATTTACAGCAGTGTTTACCCGTCACCTGAATGTATGATGCAGAACCATCAAACCATTTCTACAGGAAAATATGACTTCGTACTGCAAAAGACAATAATTGGGTTGAATCTCTTAGATGAATTCGCAAGCAAAAACGAAGAATCTTCTTTATTAGGGTTGATGTGGTTGCGTCTCTTGCAAAATCACGGATCAATTCAAAAGAGATTAAAGATCAAATCACAATGTTGCATCACATGTATCATTTCTGCCATAAGCTATGAATATTTACACCATACATTAGCACTAAAAAGCTTGTGCTTGAAATCAAGCAAAACAAACACCACTAAGCTAATCCAAAATATTTCAAGGCGAGCAAGAGTGAGGGCAAAAATAAATCAGAACAACGTAGTAATTTTCGGGGACGAACCTGTTTGGATTGTTATTTTTAAGAGTTCTTGTTCAAAAATGTACTACTATATCGATTTGATGTACGCGAAGTAAAAAGGTAATTGAGAAATATATTCTCGAAAAACATTAAAAAAAAATTCTATAGAAAAATATACTATAACGCTCTGTAACAAGGGTTTTTGTACAGCTTTGAATTGTCGCTCGCATGCATGCATGTAGTGAAACTATTCATCTAACATGTCAATTAGGCCAGCCAGCCCTAGAAAAAAAGAAAAAGGGGGGACGACAAAAGTTATATAAACAAAAGGCGGGAAAGATCAATTAAGAAGTGCGCAATCTAACTTTGCATCATTGTCATTTTTATCTCAAAGGCGGTAATCTTTTCGGTATCATTGATTGATTGATATATCATCAACTTTTTTGGTTTTTAGCTGTTAGAGATCTCAGATCCCCCCTCCATCCCTTTTTGTTTAAAATTTGAAATTATCAAAAAGAGAGAAAGACACACTTACTAGCTAGTAGTATCATCTCAAATTTAATTTGAATCATTTGAATGATGATGGGGACCTATGATTCCATTGGATTTGGGGAATAGCTTTCAGAAAAAAGGGCTTTCAAGTTTCGACGAAAGCCAGAAAAGGCATCATATTTTTTCATTTCTTTGTAAATAAGTTCTTTCTACGTGATTTTTATTTACTATTTTTCTTGTCTCTTTTCACTTGGATTGCATTTGCATTTTAGGGCCAGAGGCCTTTCGTGAAAAGGCTTTGCTGCATGTGACACATTTTGGATCTGGAATCATTGTGGCCCATGATGGTTAATAACGCGTGGGCCTAGAGTAATGATGGCCGCATTTCCTCTGTCCTTAATTCTTTTTATTTATCTTTTGATGTAGTCCTCTAGCACCTAGTATTTTCATTCATAAATTACTATTTACTCTGCATTCAATCTCTCAATTACAGCTCCCCAAAAAAAAAAAAAAAAAAAGTCTCTCATTTACAGTAAAAGAGAGAAAAGTATGTTGGTAATATCAAAACCTTGAACACATTTGGTCAATTTGGAAAAAAAAAAAAAAAAAAAAAAACAGAGGTTGAGATTTGGGAAGCAAAACTATAGTAAAGATACATACTAAGTGGACACCCTCACATTTTGGTCAAAAGCTTGGGACTTGGGAGGCAAAGCCTATAGCTTATAACGATATAAATGATAATTTTTAACATTTTAAGGGGATATAAAAGTATTTCTAAAATCTTGGGATGCAAACTCTAATTTCTACAATATATATAATTAAAAACATTTATTTTTTTAAAGAGATATAGAAGGTTATTTAGAATCTTGGCTGTGGTCGCCCCTACACATCCCCCAAATAATTTTAGGCATTAGAAAGAGATATTTGTTGAACAGAATATGAAAAAAAATCAAGCTTGGCCACTGAGCTAGGCAAAAAGCTGGCCATAATGATTAAAATGAACTTACTATTTAAGGCATGAAAGCCCACTAATGCAATAATTTTTTTGTTTTTTAATAAGAGTACATGATTAGAATCAAAACGCATAACAATGAGATAATTGAACACAAACGAATTATATACGAGCAATTGAACAATAATTCACACAACATCCCACTAGCCATGAGTTACAAAAACAGAAAAAGCATTAGAATTCTCCAAGAGCAAGTGAATCTTATTGTTTTTTTTCTAAAAATGAACACTTCACCAGAAATTTTGCGTATGATGGTATAAACCTTTCACTACTATTCTTCACGTCAATCAACATGAGGACGAGTTATTTAAAATTCAGGACAGGTACTTAGGCACTCGCTGCTTCCTATGACGTAAAACAAATGAGTAAAAGTTCATGTCACTATGATGTAAAACAAATGAGTAAGTTCAATCAACAAAAGACGAGTTAAGATTCAAAATGTTCCTCCATCAGCAAGTCCATGCTCAAATTCATTCCCCCTTCTCCAGCCGAAAGGTTCTTTTCTACTCCATTAGCTAGTAATATACATTGGTAAAATAGGACAAAAAAGTTAATTCTGCTAAAATTGGAAAAGAAATGAATGAACACAGTACTGTAGGAGTAGTTGGTTGGGGTGTAAAGTGGAAGGAGCAATTGATTAGTTGATTAGGTTTCTTGCCTCCCTGCCCCCAAACAACAGTTTTGTGAGCTGTGACTTGTGAATGGGAACCCTTTTGACAATGTAAATAAAATGCTTCTGTCAAAACGAGACAGATATGGTAGGGAGAGCAGATTTTGCCCAACAGCCCAATGGGGAAGAGAACTAGATAAGGGGAGTTGGTGAAGGTGTTGTGGGTGTGGGGGGGGGGGGGGGGGGTGTTGTGTTTGATATTGCAAGTCCATCGCATGCATGGGACCTCACTATCAAAGCAGAGAGGCCATCCTTGTCTCTCATCATCATCTCATGGATGGTTGTTGGTATCTGGTTATAGCAGCTCCACTAAACTACTGTTGACATCATGGCACCATGGGAGTCCTGCACTCTTTGGATAATTTTGGGAACTCCATTTCGACAGCTCCTTGTTTCTTTCTTTCTTTCTTTCTTTTTCTTTTTTTTTTTTCCTTTTCATTTATCTTGCAAATTTTGGTTGATCGTGGTGGACTATCTATATGTACAACGTTTGACATATGCATGCAGTGGAACAAAACGATTGATATGTCCACGCCCTAAAGCCAGTACGTAAGTAAGAATGTGGAAGAATTGAAAGTAAAGCCAAGAGTTGAGCATGTCCCTGGTAAAATATGCACTTCTAGAAATTAACGTGAAGCCTATTAAATTGACAATTTGAGGAATGCATCTTATAATTCAGTAGTGTGTTTAAGAAAAGAATAAAATAAAAAAAGGAAAAATCTACTATTATTCGTATATACTAGAATGATGAGGGCATATATCGCAATCACATTACATTTACAAAATCAAATACAAATAAATTAGAAATTTTTTTTAAAAAAAGAGAAAAATGAAAAGGTGTACCAGTTGTTATGTTACTATTGGTACAATATAAAGTTAAAGAAATTGGGATTAATTTTCTATGTACTAACAATGTATACACTTTCATTGTTGGATGCTTGACAAATAATCTGAATTTGAATTTCAAAACCAAATTTTAGACATGTATCATATATCCAATCATGAAAATATATACAACATCAGTGTATATATATTTCATCGTTGGATGCTTGACAAATAATCTGAATTTGAATTTCAAAACCAAATTTTAAATATGTATCATATATCCAATCATGAAAATATATACAACATCTGTGCATATATATATATATATATATATGATTAACTCAAAGCTTTGTTTGGATTCAAGAGTTTTTCAAAAATTAATTTTTCAAATACTATTAAAATTTTTAAAAAGTAGTCTAATTTTTTTTAAATCTTTAAAAAATATCCCAAAATATATTCTAAAAACTCTTTTACTCTTAAATATCCCAAAATATTTTCTAAAATATATTATAAAAACTCTTACTCCAAGAACATGTAGTATTTGTTTACATCTTGTGTCATACCACCTCATGCTTACATGAGCATTGAGATCACTCAATCCAATTGAGCGTATTAAAAGCCAGCCGAGTCTGAAGGCGGGAAAGTACCCCATGGATTGGTCCTCGTGGGCCATGACATGGACGATTGACGTGTCATCATTACACAGATTTGTCTCCATCACTTGTGGCTCCCACAGTGTCGTCAATGGGCCCGATGGCCCATTCACCGGCCAACCTCATATGTACGGATGTAATCACGACAAGCACCGACTTGGGCGGGCCTATGATGGTACTCACTACTCGCTAGTCACTGCTCTGTGGGCTCCACCCAATTTTCCCAGCCCAGTGGCAAGTGGCAACTTGGGGTGAGAAATTTGAAATCTCTAAACTTCGATTAATTGGGTAATAATTGTGTTAATCAGCATGTATTGTCTTAAACCAGATGAATAGGCTCTGAAAGTGAAATGGTTATTGAAACTCCCTTACTTGTAAATAAATAGCAGCTTTTGAGTTTTTTCACCATCTCAATTAGACAAACAATCTTGTCAATCATTCATTGACAAACCATTCCTGTGTTGTTAAATTGTAATTAAAATAAAATAGAAGAAATTTTCATAAAAATGAGTAGAAATTCAACGGCACTATCATTTGTAATCATTAAAGTTCCAATAACAATTTCCTTTGATTTTTTGGATAATCGAATTTACAGGATATATGAGAAAACCAAAAAAAAAATTTACTATTTTGGAGTATTATACACGAAACATATAAATAACAGAAATTACATAAAAAATATACTGATATGACACGTATAAAGTACAACAGATCCTATATATCTAAAAAGTTATTAATACTTAAACTGTGAAGCTCCAAACATAGCAAAAGGTTAGATGAAATATTGAAGTTCCAATAACATCTGTGCATGTTTCTAACTACCAGATTTGCTAATTAACTCCCGATCTCTATGATTTTATTTGTCAGAACTGATTTATTAGATAACTCTTCCTCCCCCCTCAGGATAGGAAGCTATCCCTGTAATCAAGGATCAACTTGGAGGCCCATAAACAAGCATCAACCAAAGATAATGCAAAACTTGAGCAGCCCATTCTTCCTCCAGGCGGAAAAGACCCATGTAGTCCGATTTCCAAGTGGAAGGCACTGTAAAACTCAAGAAGCCCAATCCTCAAAATAACTCATCGTGGTACAGCATGAAGCCCTATTCCGGGTTCGGAGCTCGTCAGTCATGCAGTCTTTTTCTCTTCATTAACCATCCTCGGTTTCAATTTGAAAGCCTGTTTAGATTGGCCATTCTCTGAAAATTTTTATGGAAACATGCTCTAATTACATCTGAAATAACTTTTCTATCTTGTGCGGACACGGAACCTTTTTCGAGATGTTGCAAGCAAGGTTTGTAGAGTCCGGATCCTACGTAGGATCGATTTTAGTTTCACAGAATCGGATCGTAGAATCGGATCATACGATCGTAAGATCCCACCAAAAACTCCCAAATTAACTAAATTAATTAATTTAAAGTTCATATACAGTTTTGTACAACTTAAAAAAAATCAAATAAGTAAATTATTTATAAACACATAGTATTTTTTACCTATAGTTTGACAAGAAATAAAACAACAGAACCCCAAAATGAGAAGAAAAGGTCCGAGCACCTTGTCTAATTAGAAATAAGAATACAACTCATCTTAACACTTGATAGTAAAAGCATTTAGTACACATATATAGCTGATAGGTATAATTAAAAGAAACAATCAAATTAGGGGTTATAGGTAATCGCGGTTGTTTTCGTTGAGCGACTTCTTTTGCCGAAAATTCCTTGAGCATTGACAAGGATACAAAGACAATAGAGAATTAGAGATGGGAAATTGGCAAAATTTTGATGGGGAAAAATTTGGAATGGAGATTGAGAATAACCAAAGAAGATTTCTCTCTCATCGTCCTTTGTGATTTTGTCTCTTTTTGTTGCATTCATTTGTTCCCAAATTCTTTTTTGTTGTTTCTTTTGTTTTTGAGACAAAAATTGTTGCAAAATTATAATTAAAGAATCTAATTCTTTGATAAGTTACAAACCTATTCAAAATGTTCCATTTAGTTTCAAAATTTAGCCTCACATTTACAAAATTCTCAAAAATTCGTAGGATCACAATGGGATCGTATGATCCTACATACGATCTCACGATCCCACGAACGATTCTAACGATCCTATGTATATTAAGGCAATTTTCGATTCTATACACGATCCGGATCGATTTTGCTGATCTGAATCGTAAAATTGTACTATCTTACAATCCGGATTACAATTTTAACAACCATGGTTGCAAGCACCTTGGCAAAGCTATCCTGCCAGCAACAAAGAACAAGGTTACGATCCAGAGATGTACCCCGTTGTAACTCTGATTCTTAAATTAGTAACTAGAGCCAAAGAAGAATTTGAGAATGAGTAAGCAGGAGGTTCTGGAGCAATTTGTCTTACCTTCAAAAGAGAGAATAGAGGGGTATTTATAGGAGGGGAAATGGTATGACCTGTTGTTGTTGTCCTAAACCACTATGTGAGTCGATCAATCCCTGAGGGGTAGTTAGTGTCGGAAATGGCAGTTGACGGCCATGATTTGGCCAAAAATTTTGTGCGACTCAAATCATATCTTGTAACTCAATTTTCACGCCGTATGTGGGATCCACAAAAATTTGTTTTAAAGTTACGTCGTACGCAAAGAAAGTTACACCGTATGCAATCAAAATTACGCACAGTAAAAAATGCACACAACCGGCAGAAACGGTTGCACTTGCAACCGTTTGTGTCCCTTGTCCGTTAGTGTCATATAGGCAGGTAAAAAAATCATATCAAACAACTTTTATCCTATCAATCTTGTCATGTCATATCTCGTCTGTTGAGAGTTTGAACTTTCCGAACTTCAAGAGAGAGAGCCATAAGAAAAACTCTTTGACAACAAGGAGTTGAGGAGAGTTTTTTGAAATCCCATATATTTCACATACAACAAATCTTAGAAAATGCTACACTATTATATTGTTAATTATCTATTTTCAACACATAATTCAAACAAATGTAAGAGACTTATGGTTCATAACACCAAAAATTTCCGTTGCACTTGGCCCTTAATGCACTTACCTAAAATTTCGATCAAAATAAAACCTCAGTGTATTAACCCACCCCCCCCCCCCACCTCCCCTTTCCCAAATCCTCTACTAACCCCAATCCGCTGTAAAACCGCTCCCCTACTATTGACTCTTCTTCTCCAAATACCAATAGTAAAGTTAGCAATCCTTTTGCATTCAACTCGTGCTGTGCTTCACCAATCTAGCTAAATCCTTTAGCGATTTAATTTTAATTTTTTTAAAAAACTAACACTTCATTTTAGAAAAAAGGAAATAGAAAGATTCGAGATTCATGAAAAAGGTCTAAATTTTGAGAAATCTATAAACGAGGTATAGATTACTCTTCACAAATTATAATAATTAGTAAATATTATATGACAAAATAACCTTATTACGAATGTAAGATTTATCAAATGGAAATGCGCATTTGATGAATATAATTGTACACGTTGATTAATATAAATGTACTTTCGAACGTGTACACTTAAATTGACATATGTACACATGTGTACACTTGAATGTGTACACTTGAATGTTTGAGTGCACACTTATGATGTACGTACACTAATGATGTATGCACATAGAAACCTAAAGATAATTTCATGATTTTGCTTACAACACAAATATATATACACACAAATACAAAACTAGAATGTTTAAATTAAAAATATTTAATTAACAAAAAATATATAATTGTGTGCAATTATATATATGGGTTAAAATCTATTTTTTAATAATTAACAAATAGTACCCAATCCACCATTCACAAATTTCTTCAAAACTTACCTCCTTATGAATTTGTAATGTTTTGACATCCTTTTTCCAAAACTTCCCTTTAATTTAGCCGCCGCCCTTCCCACTGGCGGGACCCGAAAGTACTGGGATCAAAGGAAAGCGGGCAAATTGATCTACTAATTAGGACCAGAATGTGCCTCTAGCCCCACAGCCTCTTCATTCAATTCGGATAGTCCTAAAATCGTGGCAGCGACAGCAAATTCTGATTCGTCTAAACTCTTAGGCAACGTTTGGATCCAAGGAAAGGAAGGGAAAGGAATGGATACTTAAAAAAAAAAAAAATGATAGGAAAGGAGAGTGGAGGAATGTGGATTACATCCATCTTGTTTTGATTAAGTCTGGAAGAAAAACAAAGAAAATACTGAATTTTAGTTTGAATTGAAGAAGAAAAAAAGGAAAAGAAAAGATCAAATGTTAATTTACTAAAAAAGATGGGAAAATGATCTTTTTAAAAAATTTAAAATTATTTCAATTAATTTAGTTTTGTTTTCCTCCATTTTTGCTCACCTTTAATGCCTAGTTAGGGAGTTCAGGTTTCAAAGAAATAGAAAAGAAAGGAAGGAAAAGGTGGACTTTCCTCCGTTTGGAACATTTAAGTGAGACGGAAAAGAAAAGAAACGAACAGATCTTGAAAGGAAGCCAAGCTAACAGTGCAAAATTTTTTCTGACCAAAACGGGCCGAAAGCGAAGGAAAAGTGATGGAAGCTTACAAAATTTTTTCAAATTGCCCATTTTATCCTCACAAAGGTATTGAATAAAATTTTATTAACATAGATATCCAAAATCAATTCATTTCTTTCTAGAACTCTCAAACAATATTTAAAATTTATTTTATTCTTTTCTTATCCTTTCTTTTCTCTCGTAACTTAACCTTTCTTTTCTTTTCTATGCTCAACTCACAAACTAGCTATTAAGCAAAAACAATAATTCAATAAAACTCCCTTTCTCTTCCTATCCTTTTCTTTCCCTCATTAAAAATCAATCCAAACAATAAAAAATCAAATTCCTCAAATTGCTCTCTTTTCCTTTCCCTCGCATTGACTCAGTCCAAATGGTGCCTTACTTTGGGAGTAGATTTCTAATCCTAGTCATCATCCTGTGGGACCCACTCCTCCCCTAAGGCCATACAAATCTCCCCAACTGTTAGCATCTTCCGACAAAACCCCCATGCTCAAGTCTAACAAACGTAAGACTAGCTTTCAAGAATCCTCAGATCTCCTCCGTCCGAGTCAACGCCCCGTACCATCCCGACTTCTTGGAAATCAATCAAACCATGACGATGGGGTTGTTCAAAAGAGTAAAAGGCATAAAATCAGAAACATTCACACTTATTCTAGTGAATCTTGCAGGAATAATGGAAAGAGCTGATGAATCTTTACTCCCAGGAGTATATAACGAAGTTGGGGCTGCTTTGCATACTGACCCAACTGGACTGGGATCATTAACGCTCTTTAGATCCATTGTTCAGTCTGCTTGCTACCCGCTTGCCACCTACTTGGCCGTCCGCCATAACCGAACCCACGTCATTGCTCTCGGGGCTTTTCTCTGGGCTGCCGCCACTTTTCTAGTTGGCTGCTCTTCCACATTTGTTCAGGTGGCTACTAAACTCTTGAGTGTTGTGATTTATGTGTATTTGGTTGTTTGATGATGGTTCTGTGTGTTTTTAGTGTTATTAGTTTGTGGGTCGTGGTTAATTTCTTCCAAGTGAATCATAATATTATATTCAAAGCAAAAAATGTCTCTCATGGAGAGGCCAGAATATAATGAGTTCAGAGGTAAACTGAAAAGGGTCCTGTAGAATGGCCTTGATTTTGCTCTTTTTTTTTTTTATCACAGATGAACTGTGTATTAGAGGAAATGAATTGATACGGGTATTGCTTGATTTGAACTACCTGTGTTCTTTCATTAGTTGTATTGTGATAGTTGCATAAGTTTAATTAATAAGTGCAACCCAAGATTGCGAGGAAAAATAGGCCTTGTTTCGAAAAGTTCATTGGTGCAAGCACCATCAACTTCGGTGGAAAAAATGAATCCAAACAAATTCTGACAAATCATCTATAGTGGGACATAGTGTTTCACAACAGAGGGTACGACAAATGATTCATAAGAAGGGTGAATTGTCAGAATATGATTGAATTGTATCTCTTGACTGACATGTCACATTATTAAGGTATTTGCGTCATAAATCTCCTGGTTGAAATGCATCTACTTTGCTTGCTTGCTAATTGATGAAGTTCATATTACAACAGTGGAAGGTAAAAATGTGTATAAAATAACCGTGTTTGATTTACCAGAGTTAGTGGTAAAAGCAAGGTGTAGGAATAAAAAGTAAAGCTTGGGGGTGTAAGCATCACCAATGTGTGAGCTTTTCTTTAGAACCAACTGGAGTTAGTGTTTCAAGTTCTGTTATATCAAGGTTCTGTTATATTAAGTCCTGGAGCTACTCGTTTAAGTTTAAAGAAACTAGACATCTCCACTCACAGCTGATCAATATTATCTATCGCACATTCAAGTGTTTTGTGATAATGTATATCATTTCAATGCCAGTTGTATTAACACCACCTGTGAATGTTCCTGGAAAAAAAATTAAACGCTTGAGTATGAACCATAAATTTTAGAGACAAACTAACACCAGTAAAGAATTCATAAAAGACAAATAGGAAAGAGTTATCAAACTTTTGCGGTTAGTCCTAGTTTTAATGATGCCAATCAGGAGTCATGCATGCTCTTGCAACCTAGGTTTATATGTGTAAATTTTTATCATTTTGCAGAACTTAACTACTGACTTTTTGTGCCGAAAATAGCGTTCTCTTTTGTGCAATACGCCATACTTAATACTTTATCATCTCATCTTTGTTAGCTTGCAGTTTCAAGAGGTCTGAATGGCATAGGACTTGCCATAGTTTTACCTGCTATTCAGTCCCTTGTTGCTGACTCAACTGATGAAACCAACCGCGGTACAGCTTTTGGCTGGTTACAACTGACTGGAAACTTTGGCTCCATCATTGGTGGACTTCTATCAGTGCTGATGGCCTCTACATCATTCATGGGAATCCCTGGCTGGAGAATAGCTTTTTATCTAGTTGGATTGCTGAGTATTGTAGTTGGTATTTTAGTTGGCCTCTTTGCCAAAGATCCCCACTATTTTGACTGCAATGGGAATGCAAAAGAACAAGCCCCTCATAAACCCTTTCGCTCTGAGATTAAGGACCTCATTAAAGAAGCAAAAGCTGTCATAAGTATACCATCCTTCCAAATATTGATCGCTCAGGGCGTCTCTGGTTCATTTCCTTGGTCGAGTCTTTCATTTGCCCCAATGTGGTTAGAGCTTATTGGCTTTTCCCACAAGACAACAGCATTCCTTTGGACACTGTTCTCTGTGGCTGGATCATTGGGGGCATTATTTGGTGGAAAGATGGGGGATGTACTCGCCCAACGGTTACCCAATACTGGGAGAATTATGCTTTCACAAATAAGTGCTGGTTCAGGTATTCCTTTAGCAGCAATTTTGCTTCTGGCATTGCCAGATGATCCTTCTTCAGCACTATCACACGGCCTCGTTTTGTTCATCATGGGATTAATGATGAGTTGGAATGCTCCAGCAACAAACAAGTATGTTCTTAGGAGATCTCTCAGTATTTTACTTGAGAATGATTACATGTTGTCCTTTTTCTTTTAAGCTTTAAAATGGCATAAGATTGAGCCCCCTACTTGGCACCATCTTTTGGTGGATGGGACTGTATAAGAGTCAGGCATCTCCTACATTAAGTAAAGAAAGTTTAAATCTGTAAAATTTTCCTCTAAAGAATTTAAGACAATTATAACTTGTTTGCCAGAAAACATATCAGAGTGTGACCATAGTCATCTGATAGGGCGACAGGAAAATTAAATCTAACCGAATTGTGACTCTGTTGGACAGTGAGAGCTTATGCTTTAGATATAAGAATTGATTGTCTATAGGAAATGTGTAAGAAAAACATATTATTATTTCACTAGTTAATTGGAGATACTGCACACTGAAGTTCCTTTGGGCATTAAAGTCCTTGTCTTGGGTTACTATCCCAGACCTATTCCTTAATTCTGTTGCAAGGAGAAGGTAAGTTAGGTTTCTTAATAGTGTGATAGTGTCCAATTAGATATCTTCTGAAAATCCAGTCAACTACATTTAATATCTTTTGTAAGAGTCTTTATTTGATAATTCTCCTTGAGGTTTGATTTTGCTCGCTTATATATGCACACATGCAATTATGTCCTCACCAAAGAAGGAATGCCAGAAAAGAGAAGGTTCAGTGAATTGAAGATGCTTCAAACTAGCTTATACAATATGTTCTGCTTCCTGTACGGGGAATAACAAGCTGGTAGTGAATGCATTTAGTTACTTCTGGATGTATGATTGTTTCAAGGGTGTGTGATGCACTTTGTTAATAGTTTCCCTATTTCATCTGCTACAAAAGTTCACTCTTGAATTGTGTGCAGTCCTATATTTGCTGAGATAGTCCCTGAGAGAGCTCGAACTAGCATCTATGCATTAGATCGATCATTTGAGTCCATTCTAGCATCATTTGCTCCTCCTATTGTTGGGATTTTGGCTCAGCATGTTTATGGTTACAAGCCATTTCCAAAGGGATCAACAAATTCCGAAGAAATTGAAACGGATAGAGAGAATGCTGCAGCACTTGCGAAGGCCCTTTACACAGCGATAGGGATTCCAATGGCAATCTGTAGTTCTATCTATTCCTTTCTCTATTGTACATATCCAAGAGACAGGGACAGAGCAAGAATGCAAGCACTGATTGAAGCAGAGATGCAACAGATAGATACAGATACACACCCTCAGGAAGAAGAATACAGTCAACCTTTTGTTTTGCAGTCTGATGAACTCCAGGCAAAGAAAAGCAGTGTAATTGACATAGATCATGAATCCTATGAAGGCCTCGAGTTTGATGAGAATGATGAGAAGAGGCTTCTTTCACATCAGGCTTTCTCTAATAAGAGCAAATCATAGGAGTCACAGATTTTTGCTAATTTTCTTCCATTTTACTGAGGCAGCTCTGGATGGAATTCATCAAAATACACACTCCTTCTCAATAGTAAATCAGTCTCGACAAAAAGAGGAGCTTGGTAATCATCATGTCATGCTTTTAATTTTTCTCATAAAACTTTGATTTTACTGTCAGAGGTGCATTGCAACCAAAAAAAAAAACACTTTAATTTAACTCATGTAAGTGCGAATATTGAACATTTAGTTTATTTTAATGTAGAAAATTAGCATATCAAGACATTTTTTTGCTTGACAATGTCAGTAATGTTTATATAACATGTCTTAGGTTGGTTTATTTCCTGAAAAAATGACTGAATATACTTGCAAGAAAGTTCAAATTGTTCACTATATATGGCACATATATGACGGTTACTATGATTATCTTCACCGTATAGAATTGACTTGTACCACATGAAGAGAATGCCTGCTTTATGCAATTTTCAGACATGTAGATCAAGATTGTACCTTGTTACTTTCTATAACTAGTTGATCATGGCTTAAGCTGAAAACTATTTCTAGCTACTCATTTTTGCTTCTAACATCCGTCTTTTTAGTCCATTTGAACTGAAAAAGATTGATTATGACAAGCAATGCTAAGGCATTTTTGAGCTACTTCTAACTTTTTAAAAATTGTAAAGGAACAAACTTTCAGTTTCTGAACAGCTCTCCTAATAATAAATTTTTAAGATCAACTTAGAGAAAATAAAACAACATCAGAAGAATCCCTGCAGATTCTAGTTGGTTTATGGACATGGGATCAGTTGAGTCAATTTTTTCCTAACCATGCCAGGATGTTTTATGCACTTCTTTTTTTTTTTTTTGGTCTAAACTTTGCACTTACAAGCCCTTCATCATTTAGTCTAAATCCTCTTTGTACCTACAAAGAGGAGTCCTTTACTTTGCTGCAATTGCAGCCTTATTAGCTGATCCTAATACACGTAATTGTTAGAGAAGGGAAAATTTGTAGATCCAACAATTATCAATTATGCATGGCTTTAATAAAGGCCTCTGCAAAGCTTGTCACCCTATTCCTTTCTCCATCTTTATTCTTTCCAGATTGTTTCATGTGCACATCTTTGTGCCACACAAATGCAATCACAAGACAGGCCAAAATAGCCCCACCCCATCAACTTTGTGGCTTCAGGAAGGTGTTTTGGTCAGTTTATTCTTGTGGTGTTTATATGGGCTCACACTAACAAATTAATACTACACATCAATCTTTTTTTTTTTTATAACATCTCTCAATGACTGTTTCTTGCATTATCCTCCCAAGAACTATCTATAATTTGCATGCATATGATCATTAGTCTTTCATTTCCTGATTAAGTTAATGAAACTCAAAAGAGAAAAAGAAAATTTTCCATACTTGGTGAATTAATAATGGGAAGTGAGATCTAGGATTATGGCAGCCTTGAAGCTCCATGTGATATGCCGGCCAAAGTGTATAAAATGCAAGGTCAAACATCAGTCTCTGACTCTGACTGGGGAGGTAATGTTTCACATTTGGATCATGAATTGGATTTTTTTTTTCTTCTTCATTTATTTATGTATATGTCACATTTCGTCTTCACATGGATGAAGAACAAAACAGAAGCTACAAGTTTCTGAAATAGTTAACCAAAGCTTCAAGGAAAGAAAATATTCAAAAGAGAGCATCCTTGAAGAAAGATAACATGAGGCATGATCATGTGCATGGGGATTCAAGTTTGTTAGGACTTATTATTGAATTTAATTATTCAGAAAATGGACAATTATTAACTAGATGACTTGTCAATGTAATTAATTTTGGCTTTCTTTCATGTGTCCCAAAATGTAAAAGAATAGGTCTTTTTCAAAGTTTTAGTAAGTTGTAATGCTTGCACTGCCTATAAAATATTATAAAAATAAATTGTTGGCATCACTATATATTGTTCACACTGCTGAACCTAGACCACAATATCTTGCCATTTTGCTTTTCCTCCACACAGTTGGGGAGTTGGGTGTTAAGCAAATATGTGTGTATGTGTGTGTGTCTATATATATATATATATATATATATATATATATAATCCCAATAAAAAGGAAAAAAAGATTGTATTAAATACCAGCAGCCGTCAAATTTTACATCATGCTTCCCTTGACCATCCTCCTGTGTCCATCCCCATGCCATCACCTACACTCACATTCGACAGAACAATGAAGGAAAATTTGCATACATATGTAGTTAAGGTAGATTGTTGTGTTCCAGTTTTGATGTAGGTTCATTCAAAGGTTTTACCAATTATAAAAATTAAAAATAAAAATAGAAAAATTTCCGCATTCACTTTTACCAATTATGCTCCAATAATGAAAATTCTGAACCTAGGTGTTGTCGAGGAAAAAGTTTTTCACATGGCTTTTACTAGGAACTGAACTAAAAGTTTCCATATTCCTATATGCTTCACATAAGATATGCTAGCATCTTGGCAAAATCCAACAATCGGAAGATGATTTCAAACATTTTCTAGTTCTCAGTGGGACTAGCTCATAATTTGATGGGGCTCCAAATTGTCGGTTATAATGGGTGGAAGGTCTTAAAATCACACACCCCCCACCCTTTCTCTCTCAAATTATGACAAAATCAGTGAACTTCATTCACTAATTGGATACTCCAAAATTTCCACATTATCCAACATCAAAACCCCATATTAAAATCACATAAATGAGGGATCCAATCTGCCAAGAAAATAAATAAATAAAAAGGATCCAATGAAGCACGTGGGGTCCAATTTGGCAACATGTCTTATATCCTAAATGCTTCAGCAATTTTCTACTCCACAGTAGCCATTTTTCTCTTCATTTAATTAAGATACAATTTTGGACTTCTGTTGTGTATGGAATTAACGTGCCTTGGCTTCTTCTGGGGCATGGATTCAGGACCCAGCATTTAAGATTCCAATTGATAAGGGTCTTCAAAACTATCAAGAATCATGTATTTTGGATAGATTTCCTTCGGCTAATAATCAAATTTTCAGGGAAAACCTACAAGTACCTTGTTGTCCACTAGTTTTATTAGATTAGTCACTTAAGTGCTGGACATCTATCAATTTTATGCCTCATGTTTTGGTTTAGCTCAATTTTTTTTTCGCTGAGGAGTATTCCAGTCTTTCGATCAGACTAATCCCCTAAAACTGTTTAACTCAATTGATTCTTGGTATTTCTAAATGACAGAACTGGATAAAGCACCTAATGTAGCATATTGATTGAAACAAATATGGACAAAATATGCAAAATATAGAAAAGCCACAGTATGTAAAAATCATTAAAAAAAAAAAAAAAAGCTGTGAAGGACTGAAATGGAATTGAGTCCAAAACATCATTGACCAAAAATGTCAAATTTGAAACATTATCAGCCAAAACATATAAAGGTGAACGAGATGCAATTTGTCCATTATAATTAGGCAGATACTTCGTTTATTACTAGACATTTAGTTCGATTGTACGTTCATCTCATTTACAATTTCATTTTGTGTACTAGGGTTTCATGCCGAGCAAAACTTTTATGTCTGGAATAATTGAAGAAGTATTTTGGGATATTGCTTCCAACAAAATTTTCTTGATTTATTATCGATAGGCTAACAAAATTTCACAAAGGTTATTTGTTTAATAATCACTAACGAGAACAGTCATTAATCAAACGCAGAATTAAATATTTATTCTACTACTATACACACCATTTTCATGTACCTTAAGGTTCTAGGTGTTAAATTTTTTTAAAAAAATAAAATAAAATTGAAAAAAGCGTCCATATACGAGGGAACACAAATGTTGGTATTGAACTATAGATTAAAGTGTTGTGTTTTTTAACTAGTGATTCAATGGCTCGTTAGAAAAATCTTTTCTTACTTCATTTTAATTGATTCGAAAATTGTCTGAACAAAAGCTAGGTTACCATCCAAATTGCTGGTCCAAATCTGGAATTTGACTATTACTTAACTGTCAAATAGCTAACCACATAAGCCAGCAATGTTAAGGCCCCAAAACCAGTTGGGCATGTTCTCAAAGTAGAAAAAAAGGAAAATGAAGAATATTTACAGAAAAATCCACTCAAGGTTGATCCAGATCAAATTGGCAAGCAGGAATGTCAAAAAAGTACGACTTGGTTGCAAGGAAGTCAACTATTTCAATTTCCAACTATTTGTCTCCTGCAAGAGCTAGCATGATTTCAATAGTGAGAATGTTTACTATTTCAGTATGTAGTTATTCTAAAGATTTTCCTATATATTGCGCTGTTTTATGATACAATCTCTCCTTTTCTATTTCTTCAATTCTTCCTCTTTTTCTCATTTTGGTTACTAAATATTATTGACTTGATAAAGATTTTTGTTCTTCAAAACTTTTTTTAAAACCAAAAGGGCAGACGAAAGGGATTTGTCTTTTATGATCATTTCTATAGCTACCTAATATTATTGTTTGGATTGACCATTATTTCCCTAATTTTATTTGTTTACATTATCGTTACAATTTTCCATACAACTTTTTATCTTCTCAATTACCTTTTTATCTCACATACATCACATCACAAAAAGTGCTACAGTAAAAATATCCCAAATAACTTACAATCCAAACAAACTTTTAAGTTAGACCGAAACGAGGAGGAGAAAGGTTGAAGCCTTCCCTAAATTCCGTGGTTGCATTAAAACATGACAGCATTTAGTCAAATGCAGTATGAAGTTGTTGCTGGAATTTAAGTAGTATAAAACATATCCCTGCACGACATTCCATGGCCTCGAAGTCAAATAAAATTTGCCAACTCGAGTCAAAGTTTCATAATTTCCGGGTAGCATTGAAAATTATATATTGCAGTTTATACTTTACAAGTTCTTGAATTCTATAATTTAGTTGGGACATTGCTTGGAAAGAATGCGAATCTCTTTAACGTTCCAACTTGGCAGGATGAGTGAAACTTCTTCCCTTATTTCCCTCCATCTTTTCTTGCTAGGATGGTTTCCGTTGCATTTTCAGTATGAGAATAGCTTTGGTTTGGTCCAACAAATGTGTACGTGATTGGAACAATGTAGCATATGCTCGGCTGATATGACACCGTTTGGATTGCTATTTTCAGAAGTTTAGAGAGAAAAATATATTGTAGGGATTTAATCTATGTGATGTAAAAAATATGATTGACAAATATGTTCACAAAAATTGTAAAAGTTTTTCAGTATTGCAGAGTATCCGTGTAACTGTTAGATTCAGCATTATACACACTCAAATTATGATTTTATTGTGATGTACTCCAATTAATTCACCCAAGTCCCTGAATTTAGTTAGTTTACAGAGAGAGAGAAAGAGAGAGGCGTTTTGAGTTTATACGAGAAAAAGAAAGAAACCCTTGAAGTACTTATATAAGTTAGTTGCAAAGGGAGAACAGCATTTTAACTACTTAACTAAATCCAGGAACATTAATGACGTTTTATCCAGTGCATTTTAGGTTGACTCAAGTACATCGCAGGAAATTAATAATAGTTCGAGAATGTGTAACACTGGAAATTGATTGTTTGGGAGCTTTTTGCAACCTAAAAAATTTCAAGGGGCATTTGCAATTAACCGCAATTTTAATGGCAATTCATGATCCGGACTACCAATAATAGATCAATCAAAAGCAGTGTATTGCACTCTTGGAAAAAGTGGAATACACAGCTGGCAAAGCCTAAAATTGACTAGTTGGATAAATTGCTGAATTTATTGGACTGTAATGTTTACTGGTTCATTTTCTCTTTTATTTTGACCTATGGCAGATATCATAGGTTGGATTCCAATTCCATTCATTCTTAGGCAAGTCAGTACCAATAATTTAAAGGAGAATTAAATGAATTTCCTCCATCAAATTCTTGAAATCAAATTATGGTTTTGCTCTCATCATTATCACTGATGACCATGAGGTCATTTTCAAGCACTGGATCTTGATTGCGAAACATCCCAGATTTTTTTTACACAAAACTAATCATTCAATACTCGCATTCATCACCCTCGCCACTTCAAAATTCCAACTAGTTTACTCAGCAGCAGTAGACCTTGCTTACCTCCCATCCAACCGATTCATTACTCGAATAGTTAATACTCCACTGCTAGTAGTAATGTGTCAAATTGCTCCAAGACCAGACCACCGTCAGTCAGTGTGTGCTGTGTGTGTTTTTATTAGGCTGAGAATTGAGGTAAAACCGCGTAGGAACACAATAGCCTGTCTTCTTGTGGCACCATGTGACTGATCTGAGACCATCTGATCTCATTCTCATCTCCTCTTCTTCTTGTAGTTTCGCATTAAAGTCTTCCCCTTTTCTTCAGTTCATCAGAGTCATCACTCCTTTTCACACTCTTGCAACTTCACTAGTCACAACTATAAATCCCCACATTATTAATGTTTCTCACCCTTCTCTCTTCCTCCTTTAACTCTCTCCCATCTCCATAAAAATCTTGATTTTCTGAGGCTTCAAAATCTTGAGAAGCCTGATTGGGTTGGAAAGATCTTTTGGTAAACAGCAGGGCAGGCACATAGATTTCAGTACTACTGCTATACACATGGCTCCACTACAAGATTCCAGTCCCAAAAAGGTACTTGTACTTTGTCTTGCCTTGGTTTTTGTGAGTTCAGTATCCATTTGTGCCTATAGTACTGAAGTACAAGCAGAGAAAAATGAGTTGTTCTTTGGGAGGAGAAGAATGCTTGAGCTACAAGATGAAGATGAGCAGCCAATTATCAAGAAGAAAAGCTCTGCAACAACAGCAACTACTACTACTCTGTTGTCCACCAAAGGTAAAAACCAGACCAAATTAGCCAAGGCTACCACAAGCAGCTCATCCAAGAACCAAACCAAGCTCATCAAAACTGGCTCTGTTGCTGCCAAAAACCAGACCAAGCTCCTTGAATTCCCATCTGAATCAACCAAGAAGAGCAACAAGACCATGCTCATCAAGCCTGTATCAGATTCTTCTACTCTTGGAGAAAAAAATCCCACCATCAAAATCCCAGTCAAGAAGCTCAACTCCACTTCTTCAAAATCCTCAAATTCAACCAAAACCAGCACATTTTTTTCCAAGAAATCCTCAGATCTAACCACAACAAGCTCATCCAAGAATAAAACAGCTAAAGCCACAACTACTACCTCAAAAGATTCCAAAACCCTCTTGGATAAGAATCTCAGCAATGAGCCCAAGTCCAAATCCAAGACCACCACCACTTCAGATACAGAAAAGCCTTCAGGCACAAAACCCAAGTCAGACAAGTCACCAAAACAAACCTTACCAAGGTGGATTGATCAAGATGATGATGATGACTTGGTTTCTGGATTCAGAGATTTACCATCCAAATTTCAGGAAACATTGATACCAGATTTGGAGAGGATATCCAAAACCTCCAAAGTTTACTTGAACAAAGCCAATAAAGAAATCACTAGAGGGTTCAAACCAATAGTTGGTAACAAATATGCGCCAACTATAGCTTCATTTACCTCATTTGCCTTCCTTCTGATCCCTCTAATTCTTGTCTCTCTCATTTTCAACAAATTCAAAGCCTATTTTTCTCTTCAAAAAATTTTAATTTTCATCCAAATTTATATGTCCATATACTTCTCAATTTTGTGCCTCTCTTCATTGGTCACTGGCCTTGAACCGTTGAGGTTTTTCTATGCCACTTCCCAGTCCACCTATGTGTGTTTACAGGTGCTTCAAACACTTGGTTATGTGTTGTACCTGCTGCTGCTTTTGATGTACTTGATCTTAGTTTTCTCTACTGAGACTGGGCTGGCTACAAAGCTGTTGGGCTTGGGTCAAACTTTCGTCGGCTTTGCCATTGGGCTGCATTATTACATGATGGTGTTTCACAGGGCTGTGCTGCATCAGCCGCCCAAGACTACTTGGAAGGTCCATGCAGTTTACGCCACGTGTTTTCTCCTGATTTGTCTGTTAACTAGGGCTGATCGGAGGAAGAAAGCTTACTTAGAAGGTGGGGCAGAGGGAAAGTTGAGTTAATACATTTTCTTAATCGTGTCCTATTGTCTAGATGAGAACTGTATTTTGGGTAATCTGTAAGAATTCGTAAAAGTGATCCCGTGGTTCCGAAGTCATATCTTGACCTGGAGATGATCGGAATCAAATTCAGTCGAATTTTATAATTCAACAAAAAAATACATTTTCTTAGTTAAATTTTTAGTTTCACTTTTTTATTTTTTTCTTATGCCTATAAGTGTACTTAAGAAAGAAGCGAAGAAAAAGAATTCGCTTTTTTTTCACAATTGTAATTTATTAAGATTTGTCAATAAAGAGTTGCAATTACCATTTTCTTTTCCTTTATGTATGCTCCTTAACTCTTAAGTGCTCTATTATACATTTATTGTCCTTGTCTATATATATATATATTTTTTTTGCGGATGAAGCATATTTGGCTTCTTGTTATTCAATAATCGGGTCTACGAGGATTTTAGTATTAGGAAATCCTAGCGACTCCTTTCTGTTTTTCTTGGTAGTAAAATCCTAGGGGGCGTTTGGTAAAGGGTATCGGAATGAAGTAATGGAATAAACTCCATAGTTGGTGTTTGGTTCACTGGTATGGGAATTGAAATTTTGGAATGATTTCTAAAAATTTGGCATTCCTCCATTCCTTAGTAAAAGGGTAGGTTTTGTCCAAAATCCAAATGTGATTCCAAAATCTTATAATTACATAATATTTAGTATAATTAATATTTACATATATTATATATTATAATTATAATATATACATATATATAATATTTTATAATTATAATATTTTATTATAATATTAGTATATTATATAAATATATATTATAATTATTTAGTTAAATATAATTATATTTATATAATATATATTATAAATTTATTAATATTATATAATAATATATTTATAATATATATGTATATTTATAAATGTATATTATATGTGCATATAATTATAATATATACATGTATATAATATTAATAAATTATATTTATATTTATATTTATTATTTTAAATATAATAATAACTATATCTAATATTAATATGCATTATATTTATATAAAATATTAGTACAATTAATATTTATATATTATATAATTATAATTATATATTTATATTATAACATTTGTATAATTATAATTAATTATAATTATAATATTTAATTTAATTAGTTACAAACTTATAATAATGATATTATTATATTATATAATTATATATTATAATTATTTAGTTAAATATAATTATACCTATATAATATATATTATAAATTTATGAATATTATATAATAATATATTTATAATATATATGTATATTTATAAATGTATATTATATGTGCATATAATTATAATATATACATGTATGTAATATTAATAAGTTATATAATTATAATTATAATTATTATTTTAAATATAATAATAATAACTATATTTAATATGTAATATATATTATATTTATATAAAATATTATTATAATTAATATTTGTATATATTATATAATTATAATTATATATTTATATTATAACATTTGCATATTTATATTTAATTATATATATAATATTTAATTTAATTAGTTACAAACTTATAATAATAATATTATTAGTTATATGTATTATATAAAGTATATTAATTTATATAATATAATTAATATTATCAATTATACTAATAATTGTACATGTTTACTAATGAAAATTATTAATTAGTTAGACTAAATTTACTAATACATTTATACTAATATATTTAATTAGTGAAAATTTCTTATATCCCATTTACAAGAGCCAATAGCTATCGTTTACGATGTGGTTTATAATATATTTATTATATTCCATTTCGAAAGAGTCGACGAACCAAACATCAACTATAGTAATGATACACATTCCAAATACTTGAACCAAACAAATGTATTGGAATGAATGACCTCATTCCAAACTCAGAATATCCGATTCGATTCCGATTCCGATTCCGATGTGCGAACCAAACGCCACCCTAGTTACTTTAAAGTTTAAACCCTTTTGAGAGAAATCCATTTTGTTCTTTTGTCATTCCTTAGTGATGTAGCTAATTGTACATTAACTATGAATATGAAATGGTTTGTTTAAAGGTTGCTCAATAGGTCTCGTTAACATACTTATTTTACATCAAAATTACAATTTAAATGCATGCGCCCATAATTATTGTCCTCTTGTTTTTAAAAACTTCATACTTACTAATATTTTATCATCCCATTTGCATTTAAAGAATTGTATAATTTAATTTTACTTTCTTAAAAAATAACACCTGAAACACATGTTTGTCCTTGTCCGATAAAGCCCCGTGAAATTTAATACAACAAATACTTAGTTCCAAACAGGTATGACAAGAATAAATTGAGTCTTCTCTAGTTTTGGTACTTTTAAAAATTGTAAAATATAGCTCATTGAAATGCCTTGTGCTCCTTTTTTGCTTTCAAAGTTCAAACTTCGGATCAAGTGGATGGAACCAATTATTATTGGTTCCTTTTTCATCAACCATGCAATATTATTCTTTTTTAAGAAGAGATTTTAGTAATAAGCATGTCGAAATCGTCCAGCACCAATTGACATACAATGCAATTTAAAAATGCATAAGATAATAGGATTGAAAAATAAATCAAATTAATCGATAGTCGAATCGAATTTAGATTTTAAAAGTTTGTTCGAATTTAGTTCATCAATTAGTCAAGTCAAATTTAAACAATATTTTATGTTTGGTAATTTTTAAACTCAATAAAAATTTCGTTCAAATTCAATTTGCCAAATAAATAAGTAAAACTCGAATAAAATTTCAAATTTATCTAAAATAATCAAACAAATTTGAACACTAGAGTGGTCAACTTGATTCGACTCATTTACACCTTTGTAACAAGAGTTAATATTTTGCTATTTCTAGTAGCAAACCAACAACACCCTGAGCTGGAGAACAACCAGTAGACGGCTAGACCATATATATATATTTTTTGTTAATACTACTTCCTTTGAAGAAAAAAAAATCGCCCTATATAAAGGGAATTAATTTGGGAGCGCATTTTACTAGAAAAATTTTGTCGTCTGGCATTAAGGTATCCGAGGTTAATTTTAATACGCTAAAAATTTAAGGCTACCGACAACTCTGTTGAGGTGTCGGTGGGATATATTGGGAAAAGGCCTTAGGAAAACGCGACTCTCACTATACCGCTGAATGGGTTTTCATATCAACCGACACATGTTTTGCTACAAACGGAAAACACGGGTTTATTTGGATAGTTAAATTATCCCAAATAAATATTTTTTTCAAATTATTTTTTTATATTCTCAATCACTTTTTTATTTCACATATATCACATCACAAAAAGTGCTATAGTAATTATTCCAAATAATACTCTATCCAAACAAATCCAGTGGCTTTGTTTGAATATCAAATTTTTTCAAATAATATTTCGCTTGCATTATAAACACATTTTCTAATCCATCTTTTTATATTTCTAATCACCTTTTTATCTCACATATATCACATCATTAAAAGTGTTACAATAATTATTCTAAATAATATTTCAAATAATATTCTATCCAAACAAACCCACTACTATTGTCTATTCACGCAAAAAATGAAAAAGAAAAAGAAAACATAATTAAGATTTGTTTTGATTAAAAAAATATTTATTTACCCAAAACAATTGATAAGAAATAAAAATGTTACTGGGACTTGAAAATAAAGTTTAATTTGTATGATCTACTGTTGATTGAATCTTGTTTGTTAGAAATGACAAGTAATCAAGCAATTTTGTTTTATATTGTTCCTAGTGTATAGTTACTTTCTTTTGTTTATTGATTTAATATCAAACAGCACAAAATGATCTTTTGCCCTTTTGGCATATCGGTGGTACAAGCAACAGTTTGAGATTGTGGCAATTGCTAGGCAACAATTGTTTTAGGAAAAAACAAGAAAGGAATTTTTTATTAAATGATTTAAAATAACGTAAAATGATAAATCGTAATCAAAATTATCAAAAAATGCAATTGTAATAGAAATCCTCAATTCTTCTTTTATTTTTCAATCCTTGCAAAATCCAAAATACAAATTAGACGTGATAATGAGGACAAAATTATAAAGGCGTAGAATTGTTAACTTAATTTTCAGCCAAAAAAATGAAGAAAGAAATTTTAAAAAAGGGGTACTCTAATCATTTGGTAGCAAAAATAACAACTCTACCACAAAAATGGTTATTCGCTGTTCAATCTAACATAGTTTAAGCTACAATTGTTGCTTCTACAATAACTGGTTTTTTATGGAACAAAATTTGTGGATTAAATAAGAAGTTTAACTTTCTTAATTGCTATAATCTCTTCATATAATCATACCAAATAAGAAGGGAAAAAATATAGATACTATAAAATTATAAAAAGGCTACTTCGCGATCCAGTTTATCAGTTTTGGGCCTTAGGATTATCGCGTCCTTTCTTGGGCTCAACCGAAATACATATATATATATATATATTGTCCAGTCGCTTGAAACTGAAGTGCTGTCTTTCAATGGGCCAATGAAATGTGCTCATGCATTGTGTCACTGTCCAATCCAATATCATGACAAAACAGCTTCAGAAGTTGACGAGAAATTTTCATTGGACTTTTTTTTTTTTTTTTTGAGAATCCAAATAAGAGGAATGATTGGCATGCATGAATAAAGGGCTTGAAGCCTTGAATAGTCAGGGGAATGGTTTCGAGAGCCAGTGTCTTAACACCATGCTTATTGGATCATGAGTCATTATCCTCAGGTGGTTGAGTATTTTTTAAGGTTTCTAGTACATCATGTGAATAGAGATAAATAGTGGTCCATTATTGGATCTGGTCAATTCTCTAAGGCATTATTAGGGCCTCTTATCTGTATTTAGGAGATGACTATAAATGAACTGTAGTTCCTCTTAGATGTAATCAAGTCAAATAGGACTCTTGTTCAAACTGTTTGTCAAACTTAATTTATTGGAAAAATATTCAAAACGTTCATCACATTTTCTCAAATGAAAATTTTCATCCTTCACTTTTAAAATATTAATTTCATATCTCTTACAAATTCAAGTGATTAAATTTTGGCCCAAATCTAAGTTTTTAACTACATTTTAATATGAAATCACCACATATAGTCATCTTTTATATACAAAAGATTATATCCCACTTTTTTAGTAGCAAAAATGAATTTGAATCGGATCGAATCCCACTATTTTAGCAAAAAAAGAATGTGGTTCGAGTCACAACCTACTTTTTTTGAAGGACAAAATTAAATTTGAATAAGATCATTTGTTTAACTATAAATTGTATATAACCTTTTCGCCATTTAAAAAAAAGACTACGTTTAGTCACGTGATAGATTCATGGTAAAAAATTGTCGAAAACTTATGTTGGAATTACATTTTACCGACTTAATTTTGTAAGGGACATAAAATTATCATTTTAAAAGTGAAAAATGAAAAGGTTTATTTGATGAAATTTGAGGAGGGTATTGAATGATTTTCCTTATTTATTTACTAGTCAAGTATAACAAAAAAGAAAAATATTGAGTTCGAATAATATGATTTACGATTTCCTTTGTCCGGCGATGTGTCATCTATGTACATTGGTAGAGGGAAAAATCACATCACAAAAGATAGGATTGCTAGTGATCCAAGTTAGTAGTAAGAAATTAAGTACTAGGCAGGCAAAAAATTCAATCCAATTTGACGCAGAAGGAAATTGCATCTAAATTTCTATGATGAAATATCTTTATTCTAACTCAATTTGCTCGGTTAGTTGATCTTCTCCCTCTTATTCTCCCCACCACTAATATCTGCTTCTTTCTTCTGGATCGGCTCATCTCAGTTCTCAAGTTAGCATTATTGGAATACCACATGGTCAAGGATCAAAATTGAATTTCAAAGTTTTGCTGGCACACAAACTCTGCCCTCGAACAAAAGACAATGGTGGAATTGGGGTCGAACTCGAGATATTTAAGTAACCAGCTGTTCCTTTTAGAGAGAAATAGTGAGACCATGATGGAGAGAATTTTTGCAATCGCCCTTGTTTGCATTTTTCTATAGAAAACTTTTACATTTTTCATGAACATATTTTTTAATTAATTTTTTACTTTACATACATTAAATTGCAACAGTATAATTTTCCATGTAAACTCTTAAAAACAGCGATCCAAATGTAATAAGGCAACAAGTGATAGAAAAATATATTATTAAATGTGTACCATTACCACACCTATTGATGATCATAAGCTGTCCTAGGCACTTCATTAATATTTGTGCATGTTCGATCAAATCTCTACGTTGCATGTAAGTTTCTTGCATGTTTTTTTTTAGGAGCTAAAAATTCTTTCCATCACTTGTAAAACTACACATTATGCAGCCCCAAATTTGTTGACACTAATGAGCATGTTGCGCAGAGGATATCAACTATCAGCAGTTGACAGACATTTTGTCTAGATGATTTCATGACGTATTTAACAGTACTATCACATCACCCTCCTTCCTGTGCAGAATCGTCCTGTATGCCTGGTTGTAGAAAACCCACTGACCTGAATCTCAACAGATGAAAGAACTAGACAGGAAGAGTAATAGAGATTTAGAGCATGGAGGGTTCTTGTTGTTTTGTCTACTTGTTGGTGAAGACAGGGTCCCCCAAACCTACTTTTTATTTGCATTATTGGAGGACAACAATTTTCTGTTCTTGATACAGTTTTGTGCATGCGTTTGTATTTAAAGTTTCAGGATCCAAGGATCTTAAAGATCTTTTGAACAGTAAGACAAAATTCAACATGTCCATTCGAGTATTTACCAAATCATTGAGTTCAAATACTAAAATTCTTTCTCATCAATTTTTTTAAATATATTTTCAACTATCTTTTTATTTCACATATATTATACCTCAAAAAGTGCTTTAGTATCATCATTCTAAAAAATCTTGTATCACTAGTTAACCAAAATTAGTTAAGGTAATTTAATAAAAAAATGTTGCTAATGCATTTAATCCTATTATCTGCATTAGCTTTTCCATCATCAATTTGAGGCAGAACTTTTTTCCTTGTGTAAAAGAAAAAAATCGAAGATTAAGATTATAGAACAAAATCTTTTTTCGTGAAAAGTTGCCAAAAAAAAAAAACAGAGATTAAGAGTAATCATTGCTTTACCACGACTAAAGAAATGGACTCAAAGTCTTTGGACGTGCAAGTGAAAATCATTAGATTGAGTAAATTTGGATATAAACGTGATTATGGGAAAGTAAAAGCAGGCGGATGCATGCATCCGGATGCACGTATCAAGTAAGATTCCATGAACACCAAAGGAGAAGAAAACGAAATTCTGAGCTGGAGATGTGATGGCTTCAAATAACCCAAACGTTTGTTGTTTGTAATCAAAGCGAGTTTAATCAAAATATTTTTGGTCGATTTTTTTTTTTGGTAGATTTATCTTTTGCAAAGATGAAATTCTTAGTAGTATGAAATTTTCTTGTGCAATGTAAACCTACTATATTAGCCATTACTTTTTACAATTCAAAGTACACTAGATAACTCTGATATATGCACATGCTAAAGCCTCGTTTAGATTGCAAGTTTTTGAATTTTTGATGAAAAATATATTATAGATCTGATATATATGGGTAAAAAAATGATTAAAAATATGTCAAATTTTATTTTTTGCAAAAATTTACAATTTGAATGGGGCTAAAAAAGAATATTATGGCTATTACAAAGCCCAATAATTATTGCATAATTTAGGAACGATTGCATAGTCATTTCCCTATTTATGGCAACGGTAGCATTAAAGTCTTTTTTTTTTTTTTAATTCAATGCCAAATTGAAGGGGCCACGAATGGCTTTTAAGAAAATGGACAAAATTGAGTAGAACTGTAAATCGAACCAAGCAGTTTTGGTATTTGACTTGAACTCAATTCAAATCATGTTCGTTCAACCTTATTTGCTCAAGTATCAATTCAAGTTTGAAAGTGATTTCAAATTTGAAAATATTAACAAATTAATTAAGATCTTCGACTTGATAGGTTCAAGAACATATAAAGTGAGTAAATTTCATAGTTTCCTTTTTTAACTCCACTAATTTCCTTTCCGTATATTGTTTATCTTATAAAATAGCAAGCGTATAATACTCTCGTCTTTTGAATAGATATAATTGATTTTAACCACATTCCTAATTCATCGTTAATAGATTTCTTGAATATCATAGAGCAAAAATTAAGGGAAAAAAATAACTAATTAGAATGAAAATCTCTATATAATACAACATGAAATTTCAAGCCGAGCCAAACTTTGATTGTATATATTTGAACTCGATATTTTGAGAAGTCAAGTTAAACTTTTTGTGAATATACATATGAAATTTCAAAGTAACTCGATATGTCTTTCAAAAAATTATTAAACACAAACCAAATTCAAACATTACTTTTAATTGAGAAATAAAATCGGAAGGAAAATCAAATAATTGTTGATGGCCACGGATTGAGTAGTACGTGGGTTCTAATAATGGAGACTTAGTGCGTGGCCCCACTCTCCAGCCCAGCTTCGGCTCTAAAGCCTCAAATTCCTCAAACTGACGTTCCTCCACGCGCCGCTCTTCGACTTCATTTCGCATTGTATTGTCATGGTTAGTACTTAGTACAACCGTACAAGGACAATTATTGTGTTCGAAATTATTTGTGGCCAAAAGGATACCTTTATGGTGGGAACATGCCTGTGGTAGGAAGGCTGGCAGAGAGTGACACGTGTTGACGTTATATACAGTTCAAACAGAAACGTTTAATTGTTGCACAACGCGTGAAGAGGAAATATACGAGAATCGTCTGCGGATGCAACCATAAAGCACTGACTTCCGTACGAGTTGGGTCAGAAAGTGTTATTGCATGTTAAAATCAGAGGCATTTATGTATTTGCAAATATACCCATTACCAATGGAAAAATGTTGCAAATGCCTTGGACAAAAAATGTGTGTAAAGAAGGTACCAAAATTTTAAGAAATAATAAATGATTATCGGACACACGTGGAGGATAATAATTTGGAAGAAGGAAAAGTGGAGGTAAACGAAAGGATTCAAGCCTTCATTATATTTATATACATATATAAATTTAGTACCCAAGTGTTCAGCTTAAGCATCCGAAAAAATGGTCCCATAACTATCGATATGGTAAACAACACAGTTTTAGACATGATATAATAGGTTCTAAAAATTTTAGTGACCATTTGATTATCCGTTAGACCTATCCACTTGAATAGGATTACGGGTAAAAATAAGGGAGTAAATTTGTCATTCAAAATAGTAAATTAACGTAATAAATTAGTAACTTTTGCAGTCGAAAAGGTAAATTGTAATTAATATGAAACATATTTTTTAAAGAGATAAATTATAATAGTATATCCCAAATATACTTTTGAGGGAGTGAGTTTATTTGAAGTAAAAATATGTTTTTATACAGAAATAGTGAGTTTTAGTTATAACATAGTAAATTTGATTAATGACAAAAACATGCTAATTTATGGCCATAATATTGTATTATGCTTAAAAAACTTATACGTAGCCCATATTTTAGAGTTATTTAAAATAACATAAAAATGTATTATTAATGATTAAAACTGAGTACGTTACTTAGTCAGTACAGTTATTATACTTGTATACATACTTGATGGTATGTGTATAAATAAGCATTTTTGAGATTTATGGGGAAAAATTGATTTTTTCTTTTGCAGTTTAAAAAAAAGGTAAGAGAAAATCTTTTTTCTTAGAGCACAAAAATCCACAAGTCAAAATTGTTGGTCTAAAGGGGAAAGAAACATTCTGAATATCATTGTTTATAGTACTAAATAAATTAGATGTAAAATGCTCGTTAAAAGTAGGTGCGTTGACATATAATAAAGAAAAGACATAAAGAGCGGGCCATTTACAGAAAAAGTTGTCATTCATAAAAATAGCAACGCTTTACGATTTTTTTATCAGTCTTGCAACGTATGAGCAAAATGGCAATAATTAAAATAGTATTTAATTCGAATTATACATATTTCATTAATTTTTTCCATTTAAAAAATGAATGAGAATCTTTTATGAGAAAGCACATAAGTCAAAGGAATGGTGTAAAAGGGAAAAGAATAGCATATACGTACAGTACCTATAGTTTATGTTCGAAGAACTGTAGTGCTATTTTTGAAAAATATCCCAAAAAATATGTAATCGAAATGGAACCGATTCTTCACTATTTAAAATATCAAATCTGTGATTGTGTTGTAACTGTTATCCATTGGTATCGTAAAGTATCATTTTCCCGTCAAATTTCACCTCTTTAACACCAATTTTCTCATAAACCAATTCATTTATCGGATAAAATACATGAAAATTCAGTTTTGAATAAAACAGTAGCTGTTTATGGCTTTCCTCTATTATATGAACAGAGTACCCATTTTTGCATAAACAAATTTATTTATCGGATGAAATAAAAATAAATTCATTGTTCAATAAAACACTAATTCTTTATGCCTTTCCTCTAATATAAAAACAGAGCACCCATTTCAGCCCCTCTACAAAAATTCCACCTCTTTAACACCAATTTTCCCATAAATCAATTTATTTGTCGGATAAAATACATGAAAATTCAATTTTTCAATAAAACACTAGCTCTTTATGGCTTTCCGCCATTATAAGAACAGAGTACCCATTTTTGCATAAACAAATCTATTTATCGGATGAAATTAAAATAAATCCATTGTTCAATAAAACACTAACTCTTTATGGCTTTTCTCCATTATAAAAACTGAGTATCCATTTTAGCCTCTTTAGAAAAAAAATCTTGACTTTGTCACTGACTGAAATGTTTGTAACTGAGATTTATCCTTAGTTTTTTTTTTTTTTTTGTAAGCGGGAGGACTCGAATCCGATGCCCTGACCCAACCCAACCCCCCCCATTATCCTTAGTGAAAAAATGTATGATACGTAATTTTTTCACTGTATTGAATTTATATGATGGCCAATTAAATGGGTCAATTGGATTAGTGTGCAGCAGTTTTGTGAATGATTCTGAGAGTAAACTATATTATGGCAATAAAATACATTGAATTGTGAAAATTATTATTTCTACATGCTCCTAAATTTTGGATATGTGACTTTCGCTGTTGCGAATATCTTAAATTAACAGTTAGTTATTACTATGAGTAATGTGGTAAGTGTGAGTTGTGAATGTCAGTAATAACTGTTAGTTAATACTATCAGTAAAGTCAGCCGTAAATGTGAGATGTTAATTGGAATTTGCATATATTAATTTGACATGGTTGGTTATTATCTGTTAGTTAAAATTCGGGAGTTTTAATTTTATTAGTTAGTGGGGAAAATGTGAGGGAAATATGGGAAAAACATGAGCATGATTATAGGATTTGTACGAGCAATTAAAGGATTAGTTGTGAGATAAACATTTCTTAATTTTAGAAATGTAAAATTGTAATAAAATAGTATTCGAACTTTTCACAATTTGAAAAGCTCTTTATCTAAAATTCTCTCTGCAATACATATAGACAGATATAGATGTCTTTTTTTTTTGGTGGTTGAATGTCATATTCGCGAACTATCTGCAGAAAAAAATAAATTTGTAGACTAAACTAATTTTGTTATACCAACTCTGTTATTCTTATTATTGTATTAATTGTTATGCTATTTCTCTCATTTTGTTAGGTCTACATTAATGCAAGTTTAATTCCTATTATGTCTTATGTCCCAGAAAATACATATTATCCTATTTAGGTGGATACGTCCAACTAATAATCAAATTGATGCTAAAAATTTAGAATGAATAAGTTGCTTTTGCATAATGGTTGGAAAGTTTTCTTGAGACTTTATGAATGAGGTGTCTTGCGGTTGCCAAAAGAATTTGTAGCATATTTTTGTATTGGAAATGGAGTAAAAACTTGCTATGGGTTACTTTTCTGTATTTTAATTTCATCGTAAAGGGTAATTTATTGTTCAACCTAATTTCATTCTGATTTTATCTAACTAATAAATTAACGTATGAAAATAGATAATTTATGGAGGAAAGCCATAAGTAGCTGGTGCTTTATTGAAATATTGATTTATTTTTATTTTATCCAATAAATAAATTTGTTTATGAAAAATGGGTACTCTATTCTCATAATGGAGGAAAGCCATAAATCTAGGGTGTGTTTGGATCCTTGTTTTTGGAGTTGTTTTTGAAAAACTGTTTTTCACATCCCAAATGCTACAGTAAATGTGTATTTTTAAAACAACTCCAAAAACACCATATCCAAACATTATATCAAAAACAACTACATATGTATATTTCAATTATGTATATTATATATATATATATATATTATATTAATATAAATTGAAATATACAAATTGAAAATTATATATATTATATATTATATAAATATTTATATACATTAATATTATACATAATATATTATAATATACATAATATAATATACATAATATGTAATATTTTATACATAAATGTGTAAATATTTATACATAATATATTATGTACATTATATTATAATATATACATTATTAATGTAAAATATTATTATGTACATTATTGTGTATAATAATGTCTAATAATGTTAGGTATAATATATAATACACATAATATGTAATAATGTATATTATGTATAATATATTATATTATATATATACAATATTATGTATATTATACAAATTGAAAATTATATATTATATATTATATGAATATTTATATAATGAAATATACAATAAATATTACAAATTAAAATATTATATAAACACCATATTTATAATATTATAATATTTATAATTAATATTAATGTATATTATATATATATATTAAATATTTATATATTTATTTTTACATATTATAAATATTTTATTTTACTTAAAAAATATTTTTACATATTTATAATATATTTATATGAATATTATATATTATATAAATTATATATAATATAATATATGTTTTACATTTATATAAATGTACATTTATACATAATATATATATTAATGTATATTTATAATATACATTTATATTATGTATTACACATAATATTATAATACATTTATATTAATATACATAATATTAATTTTACATTTATACATAATATTAATACATTTGTACATTTATATTAATTATATTAATACATTTATACATAATATTAATATATATTAATAAAATTATAATTTATACATTTATATAATATTCATTTGTAATTTATACATTTATAATAATATACACTTTTACATTTATAAATATATTTATAATATGTATTATATGTAATATAATACATTTATATATTTTTAAATAAATACATAAATATATTTATTTATAAATATTTATAAATGTATATTTATATAAAAATATATAATTTATAATTTATACATTTATACATTTATGTAATATTCATTTATAATTCATAAATTTACAATAATATACATTTGTACATTTATAAATATAAATATATTATGTATTATATATAATATAATAAGTTTATAATAAATTTTTATATTTTTATATAAATATATTTATTTATAAATATTTATTAATGTATTATAAATCCATAAATGTATATTTATATAAAAATATAAAATTTATAATTTATAATTTATAATTTATATAATATTCATTTATAATTTATACATTTATAATAATATACACTTATACATTTATAAATATATTTATATTATGTATTATATATAATATAATACATTTATAATACATTTATATATTTTTTAGCGAATATATAAATATATTTATTTATAAATATTTATAAATGTATTATAAATGCATAAATGTATGTAAAAATAAAATTAAATTATAAAAATACCCAAAATATGTTTTAAAAATACCTCTAAAAATAATCCAAAAAACATCTACAGTAAAAGTTTTTCATATAGTTTTTGAAAAACAACCTCAAAAACAACTAATCCAAACGGACTTGTATTTCAAAAACGAAATGCTACAGTGCTGTTTTTGAAAAACAACCCCAAAAACAGCTAATCCAAACGGAGCCCTAGTGTTTTATTGGAAAACAGATTTAATTTTATTTTATCCGATAAATAAAATTTTTATATGCAAAAATGGGTACTGTGTTTTTATAACGGAGGAACGTGATAAAGAGGTAGTATTTTATTGAAAATTGGGTTTATTTTTAGTTTAGCCGATAAATAAATTTTTTAATGACAAAATGGGTACTTTGTTCTTATAATGGAGAAAAGTTATAAAGAACTAGTGTTTTATTGGAAAACGGATTTCATTTTAGTTTAGTCGATAAATAAATTTTGTTTATGTAAAAATCGATACTGTATTCTTATAATGGAGGAAAGTGCTAAAGAGTTAGTATTTTATTAAAAAATGGGTTTATTTTAAGTTTAGGCAATAAATAAATTTTTGTGAGAAAATGGGTACTTTATTCTTATAATGGAGAAGTGTCATAAAGAACTTAGTGTTTTATGAGAAAACAGGTTTATTTTTATTTTATCCGATAAATAAAATTTTTGATGAGGAAAATGGGTACTGTGCTCTTATAATGGAGAAAAGTCATAAAGAGCTAGTGTTTTAACCTAAAATCGGTTTTATTTTATTTTATTTTATCCATTAATTTTTCTAGGGAAAAATGAGTACTCTGTTCTTATAATGGAGGAAAGGCATAAAGAGCTAGTATTTTATTGCATAAAAGGTTTATTTTTTTCATCCAATAAATAATTTTTTTAAGGGAAAACGGGTGTTAAAGAGGTGGTATTGGATGAAAAAATGATACTTTAGAATACCAATAGATAACAGTTAAAACACAATCACAGATTTGGTATTTTAAATAATGAAGAATCGGTTCCGTTTGCATTGCATATTTTTCGGGGTATTGTCAAAAACATCACTGTAGTTCTTCGAACGTGAAATACAAGTACTGTACATATCTGCTATTTCTTTCCCTTTTAGACCAATCCTTTTGACTTATGTGCTTTCTGATAAAAATTTTCAATTATTTTTTTAATTTGCAAAAAATAAATTAATTCTCTATAAATCGAAAAGATTACTATTTCAATTATTGGCACTTTGCTCATGCTTTGGAGGACTGGTAAGAAAGCCGTGAAGAGCTGGAATTTTTATTAATGAAAATTTTTTCCATAAATGGCCTGATTTTTATGACTTTCCTTTATTATATGTCAAACTACCAGTTTTTAACCTGCATTTTACATCTATTTATTTGGTACTTTAAACAATGTTATTCAGCTGTATCTTTCCTTTTCAGACAAACTATTTTCACTTGTGAATTTTGGTGCTCTGCGCAAAAAAAAATTTCGCTTACTTTTTTTTTTAAACTGCAACAGAAAAAATTTAATTATGTATAAATTTCAAAAATACTAATTTTTTCACATACGATCAAGTATTTATACAAGTATATTAACATTACTTACTAAATAAGGTACTCAGTTTTAATCATTAATAAAACATTTTAGTGTTATTTTAAATAATAATAAAATATGGGCTTGGCATAAGTTTTTTAAGCATAATAGAGAATTTTTGCCATAAATTAGCATGTTTTTTTCATTAATCAAATTTACTATATTATAAGTACAAATGATTATTTATGTATAAAAACATACTATTACTTCAGATAAACTTACTCCCTCAAAAGTATATTGAGGATAAAAATTGTAATTTATCACTTTAAAAAGTATGTTTCGTAATACTTTCAATTCACGTTTTGGGCTGCAAAAATTACTAGTTTATTACGTTAACTTACTATTTTAGATGACAAACTTACGTCCTTATTTTTACGCATAATCCTATTCAAGTGGATAAGTCCAACAGGTAATCAAATGGTTGCTAAATTTATTATAATCTATTATAATAAGTTTTTTTACCATAACGATAGTCATGGGACCATTTCCCGGATGCTTAAGCTGAACACTTGGTCACTAAATTTATATATGTATATAAATATCACTAAATTTATATATGTATATAAATATAATAAAGGTTTGAATCCTTTGGTTTACCTCCACTTTTTCTTCTTCCAAATTATTATCTCCCACGCGTGTGCGATAATCATTTATTATTTCTTAAAATTTCGGTACCTTCTTTATGCACATTTTTTGTCCAAGGTATTTGCAACATATTTCCAATCGTAATGGGTACATTTACAAATACATAAATGCCTCTGGTTTTAACATGCAAAAACACTTCCTGTTTCAACTTGTACGGAAGTCAGTGTGCTTTTTGGCATTCGCAGACGGTTCTGATATATTTCCTCTCCACGTGCTGTACAACAATTTAACGTCTCCGTCTTCCTACCATAGGCAGGTTCCCACCATAAAGGTATCCGTGGCGAAAACCAAAACCGGCCTTTTCGTTTTCAATTTCTCCCAATCCTAATGCCTTTATTAATTTATTTAGGAGTTTCTTCAAGACATAGTCTGAGATTAATTGTCCCTTTTTTTTTTAAACTTAAATAGTCCTTCTTAGTCATTGGACTTTAAGTGAATGAAACTCAGTACTAACCATGAATAGAAAATAATTGAATACACTTTATTCATGTTAACCATGTCTTTGTTATTTTTCAATTATTACTTTTCTTAAATGTGTTTATTGCGTTCTTTTAATTTTTTTTTTTAAAATGTGATGTGCTGAAATTCTTTACAAATAGAGCATAGAACAATTAAGCAATAAAAAAAAGGAAATTTTTCAAATTGGTCCTTAACATTTGCACAAAAAACTTTTTTAGTCCTTAACATTTAAAATCAGCCAGAATAGTTCGTAACATATAAATTATGAGCCAATTTGATCCTAATGCTCATATTTAGGGGTGTGCATCGAAATCGAAAGCGGTAATTCGGAAGTGTGAAATCGGAAATTTTTGAAATTTTGACTTGAAGTTCCCCGACCGAATTCGATTTCGAAATGGTCAATTCCGATTTCGAATTCGATACCGAATTGAATTCGGAATTCGGTGAATTCCGAATTCACCGAATTCCAGACTTGGTTCTCACTTTTTATCTTTTCAGCTAACGGTCGTTAATGGAAGCAATAAAAAGAAGGGAGTAAGCTGAGTCGGAGGCGGAGGAAGGAATAAAAAGAAGAGTAGCCCTGATAAAACCAAAGTACTTGCTGCCGTTATGCCTACTGCAGCAGCTCCAACTGTCTTCTTGGATGTTGATGGTGAGCTTGCTGGCGTTGCTGGTAGAGGCTGTGGAAGCAGTAGCGGCGGTGATACCGGGCTGGTCCGGACTGGGCGGTGGCAAAACCAGCTGATTTTGCGGGGGATTGGAGGGGGAAGCTGGTGGTGTAAGAGGAGATGGAAAGAAAGTCTCTAAGTTCTGAGGAGAAGCAGATTGGGATGAAGATTGAGGGATGGAAGAAAGGATGATGAGCAAGAATGAATAAAGAATTTTTGATGGACAAAGATTTGCGGCCATGAATGTGATGTCTTGAACCAAATTGAACAGAGCTCGAATGAGTTCGAATGTAGATTTTGGTTATATTTGTGGACCGTGTGGCTTTTTGGTTTAGATGAGGAAGAGGCGGCGGAAGAGTGAGGTGAGTTAAGTTAACAGGTTAGGGTTTTTGCAATATTATGTATCAGGTATTAACTTATTATTCAATTTCAATTTCCATTATTAACTTATTATGTTATATAATATATATTATATATGTATTGTTAAAAAGTAAAAACTATTATATTATATATAAATATTATTATTCGAATTCGGTACAAAATTTCCGATTTCAAATTCCGATTTCGAATTCCCCAATTCGAAATCGGTAATTCCGATTTCGAATTCCCCAATTCGAAATCGGTAATTCCGATTTCAAAAATTATATTTTCGAATTCGACCCGATTTCGACCAATTCGAAATCGGAATTACCGAATTCCATTTCGAATTACCGAAATTCCGAATTCAATTCGAAATCGGTCGGTAAATCGAAATTTTTCGAATTTGCACACCCCTACTCATATTTGCTTTTTTTTCCGACTAAAAATAGCACACCGGCATAATTTCAAGGGCAAAATTGGAAACATTCGTTAATCCCTAATCTTCCACCATTCTCTTTCTTTCTCATGGCAGATCCCATTTTACTACTACTATTCTATTTGCCCCAGGGACGCAATCTCTCATCAAAATTGTTGAGACAGCTATAGTATGGGTTTTTTTGCTAGTAGTAGAGTGGATGGTGGTTGGGTTGGGGGTAGATTGTTATAGTGATAGTCCCCAGTAGAGGCCAGACGAAGGAGAGATGATATTGATGGGTGAGGCGCTAACCGCTCACTCATGGCGTCGTTTAGTTGATTTTGTTTGTCAGCTAAGTTCTTCATTTCCTTTCCTGCAAGATACGTATCGCCCCGCGGTGGAGGATTGGTTACCTACTGTTGCTGCAATGGAGGTTTGGTCTTGATTCTTGAATGGAATGCTGTCTCATCTCTTCCCTCCCTAACTCCTCTGTCGACTCAATAATTGATTGATTCCCAAAAAAAAACAAGAAAGAACAAAATCTCAGTTTTTCTTAGCTCCAACATCACACGCACTGCCTCTCTCTCTCTCTCTCCCCCCAGCAGCTAAACATTTCTGTGATTTCAGACACATTAATAATAGAAACTCTATCCTCTGTGATTTCTGTGATTTCTTATGGCAATGGCGATTTCAGACACATTAATAATAGAAACTTCATCCTTTCTGTGATTTCTGATTTGTAATCTCTTTTTCCTTACTCAAGCCTACACACACACACACACACACTTGTAAGAGAGGGCCAAAGTTCGGAGCTTTGCCAAATTCCCAATCAGTGGAGGGATCTGCCATGAGAAGGAAAGAGAATGGTGGAAAATTCGGGATTAACGAATGTTTCTAATTTTGCCTTTGAAATTATGCCGGTGTGCTATTTTTAGCCGGAAAAAAGAGTAAATACGAGCATTAGGACCAAATTGGCTCATAATTTATATGTTATAAACTATTCTAGCTGATTTTAAATGTTAGAGACTAAAAAAGTTTTTTGTGCAAATGTTAGGGACCAATTTGGCAAATATTCCATAAAAAAAGATAATACGTTGTATTTGTTTTGCACAAGATTGTGGAAGAATTGGATTAAACAAGATAATATGTTAACCATGTTTTTATTCTTTTAGTTATAAATGATCGAATGTTTAAAATCTTGTTGAGCACCTTCTTTCAACCAATGGCCTTCCAGTGAAACAAGATTGGAAAGCATTACAATTTCTTCCCGTCAAGATCTAGCCAGTTATATTGAACCAAAAAATTATTAACTCATCATAAATTCTCTTTCAAATTTTATTTTTCACAGATGAGATATAATACACTTAAAAAAAGGTGGAAATACAAAATGTAACATAGTATAATGTTGTGAATTTTGTGTCGTACAATCAAATTAGAAACTACAAGTATCCTACTACTTATTAAGACCTTCTTCTAATATTTTACTTTCTTACTAACTTAAAAACCAATTACGTATTTTAAATACGAACGTGTACAAACCAAAAGTACCAATGTATACAGATCCCTCTGCACGTTAATAACACTTTGTTCTCTTCCCCTAAGATTTGTGGTAGTTATCCTAAAAATGTACACTTCATCATGTCAAGTTAACATCGCTACTAGTGCTTTTTAACTCGTGTCATTCCACTTGACCATTTCCCTTTTGAAATTATTCTTAACCTCTTATAGTCTAATGCTCAAAATTCTGATCGTTGCATTAATATATTCATCAGAAGGTGTGATACAAAATAAAAGTCAGGCCAAATTTTTTAACATTTTTTAACTTCAGTAATGAACCCAAACTGTAAAATTTCAACGGTCTAACTTCAACGAATGAATCATAACAATTGCTCCATAAGTAGCTTAATACTTAACATGAACACTTTGATGATTCTTAAATTGCCTAATTTGCCATTTTCATCGACCAATTGAACTGTTTAATCAAGTGAAAACAAAGTGGATTTAAGAAGATTTGGTAAAATTTTCTAGTTTCTCTCAAAAGGCTTTAGGGCATTTTTAGGTGGTTTTGCCCTACTTACTATTGACTGTCCATTTTCCACTTAGCAATAGCCATTTTTTCCCCTAAATCATATGTGTGGCATGCCTTATTTTTAACTTTGGAAGTATTGTATACTAAAGAACTTTATATATAAAGTGGGAATTGTGACGACCCCACTTCCCCCTAAGGCGAACCAGAGGGTTGGCGGGCCATCTGCCTAACTCTCGCCAGGACTCACGCAAGCACACTAACCCAAATCCTTCCGGAGATTAACCTAAGCTATTACAATAGAGATTCTTCCAAAATAAATCGATTACTAACGGTACATTAACTTCAAAGATAACAGCATCCGAAGTTAGCCAATCGACGGCTCTTAAACATTTCACGCGCTACTTACAAGGACTAAAGCCATACCCCACAAATACATACCTTCAAGTCACATATCAGAGTTAGGGTTTACACTTTTCCAGTTTCAAGTGGCAATCCAAAATGAAAGACAAAATGCTTAACTTGGAATTCATTACAAACCGAAATTTAAACTCAAGTTGTTCAATTACATTCATAGGAAATATGAGCAGCTCAAATTCTTTCAAACTTCACAACCTGTAAGGAAAACAAATGAACGTGGGGTGAGCTAAAACTCAGTGGTGCCCCAAAACATGCAATCACATAAGGCAAGTAACGAGTATTTAAATTTCACACTTAATAAAAGCAGATAACAGCACAAGGTAGGATACAGGGGCTCTCAGGAGCCATTTTCCTCGCTTGATCACCATTCATCGTAGTTGACCCTCCGTCAACTCTCACTACTTATAGTCCATGTAGATCCTCTCATTTTTACTCCTAACCCGTCACCGTTCTTACCCCTGTCCCGGGCCCGAACGCCAACTAAGGAAGCAGTATACTCGAGATATACCCTTAGAAAATTGGGAGCAATATACTCGCGTATACCCTCAGGAAATTGGTCGAGAGATTCACCCAACGACGTTATGTCCAACACGTGGTTACCAGGTCAGGATAAGAGGCCCTCCCACCCTTAAGGTGTGGTACATTCCTCTGCCTGGTGATTTAGTACTTGAGATAGGATAAGAGGCCCTCCCACCCTCAGGTGTGGTACATTCCCCTACTCAGTACTTAGCAAGCGCAAGCAAGATATTTACGAAAAATACTTCACACAAGTCACCACTCGAACGGCTAGTGTGATAAAGTACACACTGCTCACTTCGATGGATCAGAAATTATTTTTTCAAATTATCACATATCGAGTCAAGAAAGCACTTTAACCAAATAAGCATAGAACAAGCAGGGACACTCACCAAGAGTGAAGTTCAGATGTCAAGTTGAGAATCAAATTCCGCGTCCTCGCAATATTCTAGAAATACCAAGTTTTGAAACTATAAGGTGGCTATACTAGTTCTAGGATTACGTAGGAAAAATTATTCGTAGTATAGCTAGTTTATTTTCTTGAAATAATTCAACCAACCATGTAGTATTAAAACTAATAAAATACCTTGTAAAGTTTCTTTAATATTACTTTTCTTGTAAAAGTGTTACTAAAACTAATTTTACGTGAAATAATGTTTCTTGCTGAACAAGTTTTCTGAACGTTTAGTTAAAATCGCTAAAATCTCGTATTTTGGAAACTAGCAAGGTACAGGCCTTAAAGAAAGAAAAGAAATGACACAAGACTTAGGGTTTTAAGAGCTAGAAAAAGTATTTTCTATAACTATCAAGGCTAGTTTAAGCTAAAGGAAAATTGTCGGTTGGCAAAATTTAGGGCAAAATACTAATTACTGAATTTTATCGTTTGCTACTAGCGAAAAAAAAAATTATTTTTGATTAGCTTGATCAAAATTGCTCGAGTTCACAGGGTCGAAACGACTTTCACAATTTCGATCCCATTTCGAAATCCCATTATGGTTCAAATTTGCCAGCAAATCAAAATCACATTTTAATAGAAAATTCCTAGGGTTTCGTCAATCATTAGCCCTGGATTTTCAATAGATTCACTTCTGATCAAAATGGAATAAATGACCAAGGATTCGTCAATCATTAGCTCTTGATTTTGGCAAGTTCATATCACCTCACAGTTGAAGCAAAATAAATATAAAGGCTTCAAGTAATTCTAGCAATTAATTTCATCACACTTTAATACTTGTATAAAATCATTCAAATGGCCAAGGGTTTCATCAATCATTAGCCCTTAACATCCAACAATTAGTTCTTATAGCAATAAAGCTAACATTTCAAATGTTTGGAATTACTAACAGGTATATGAACCTAAGGCAAGATTGGTAACAATATTTTGTCCAAAATCTCAACAAAATCTCATTACACATAATCAAATGTAGATTAAACGTTTCACCATAGTTATATTCCAAAATTATCCATTCCAATATCGATAACTTCATCACCATATTACGGTCATAATAAAATCAAATTGTCACTCCAAAATGCACAGGTAAAACCCTCTTAATATAGTTTAAAGTGAAATCAATGAACATAAGATATTTTACAGCTCAAAACACATTTTTAGAACTAAAATTCGCCACAAGAAATCTGGAAAATTCCTTTACTACTTCTATCAACTCGCTTGAAAATTTTCCAGGTCTATACTTCAACATTTTTGGTCAATTCAACCCACAATTCAAGTATTTCACATCTACATATCTTATAGAACTTTAAAGCAGCATATTCCAGGCATTTCCAACCATTATGCTTCAAAGAAAAATTTCAAAACCAAGCTGAGATTCCAACTCAACCTTCGGCTTTCCACGAAGAAAATTTCCAGCAATTATATTCCAACAATATATCGAGTATTTCATCGCTAAGCAACTTACACAGCTTAAAATACACATCTCATATGTATTTCTAAAACTTTACATTCCAAGGAAAAATAAAATGAAAATCCAGAAACCAATTAAAATTTCCAAACACGAACCTCTCGGCTATCAAAATTTTTCCAGTACTTAGAGGTTTATAAGTCCAGCTTTTCCTTGGCTAAAACAGAGTGTTAAGGGCTCAAATTCAACATGCCATCACTTAGCTAGTTAATTAACATATCTAGCACAGAAATTAAGTTCTATTAACGACAAAAGTCCTCCAAAATTTCCAGAAATTTCTGGCTAGTCTCGGTTGCAGCTGCATGAAAACTGATTGCATTTTGTTTTTATTTTCTGTACTAACTCAACAAATTAACTTCATGCAAAGCTCCATTATCTTGTTATTAACTAGTTAGTTATGGTTATAAGCTCAAAGCAACAAAATTAAACCAAATGAAGCTGCATAATTCAAGTCAAGCTCTCCGCAGGAACATTTCATCAAAACAAAGTTTCTTGTGCTCCTTAATTCATCATCCGAATGCACAAAGTTATCATGCAAGGCTTTAAATAAGTTAATTAGTTAGTGATTAGTTACTTAATCGACATTGCAAGCTCAGATTATCAAGGATTATACAGATTAGTTTAGCATTAATCCAAAACAGTCTCGGCAAGTTCAAGATTTCAGCGCATGTCAGCAAATTTTTTTTTTCTTCATCCGATGGTTTAAAATCAACATGCAAAGCTGGAACTAACTTATTCATCTTGTCTTAAGTTAGGGAAACACATCTTTAAGTTCAGATTGCCACAGGGAAAGAAAATGAAGCAGCATTTTCACCTCAGCTCCTCGACTGAAACATTTCATCGAAACAGAATTTTCTAGTGTCTTGATTTCATCAACCGACTGCACAAGCAACACATGCAAGCTCTGATATGACTTCATCTACTAGTACTTAACTTAATTTAGCCCAGAAATTACCTCAGATACAAGCTAAGCCTACACACAAGAAATCTGAAATTTCTTTCTTCCTCTCGGCTCTCACGCACAGCTTGAAGTGTTGGTTCCAGTTGTAGTAGTTGCGGCTGGGAAACTGGATGCAGCTGGTGGAAATGGAAGTGCAGAATGGTGAAGCTTACTCACGGTTTCTCCCTAGTTTCACTCCAGCTCACGGACAGAACCAGAAAAATTTCGGCAGCTCGCGGTTCTCTCCCCCCTTGCTCTCGGATGCAGCTCACTCTCTCTTCTCAATCGATACTCACGATGAAGGTGGAGTGCAGTGGTGGTTTGTGATATAGGAATGAAGAGGAAGAGAGATGGTGCCGCTGTTTTGAGGAGGAGGTTGAGTGTAGGAAGAGGTTGAGTGTTTAGATGGTAAAAAATTTTATTGGCCGGATGGTGCGGTGCTTATGATGCTGTCCGAGGGATTGTTTGGTTTTTGCATGGAAATGTTGTGGTTGTATGGGGCATTTTAGTCTTTTCACTTTCTTCATAACCTCTACTTAAATTCTCAATTCCAAAAATTATCCCCAAGTATGATTTGAACGCCTAATTATATACCAATCTTGCAGGACTTCATCTATCGTAATGGAAACTAAAAACTTTAACATTTTATGTTAAGGCGATAAAATTATTCTAACTCCAAAGGTATTAATTTAGTCAAGCAAAACCAATAAATTTCATAACTTAGAAAAATTATATTATTTCTCACATAAAATTGTTTTTACGTACTTATTTGTAAACAAGTAAAAGTAATGCTAGAAATTATTAAGGAATAAAAGAAATGCAAATGAAATATGCACTGGCTTATATATATTTTCAGGGTTCTCACAGGAATGGTACTTAAATTGCTTGCTGGTCTTTCGTCCTCCTCATGCGGAAATCACGTGGGGCTGTGTGTTGGAAATGACATCTTAAGTGGGTTGCTGCCTTTTGCTCCATCGTCATTATCATACCCCTGCACCGCCCATCTTCTAATCTTTCCCTCCCCTCAATTTAGATTGGTCACTATCCACTATTTGCTTCTTTCATCATCATCATCAAGCTATACAAAATATAAGCAGACGCCTTGCCCATTCTTTCTGTTGGTCGGTGGATTCACCTCTCACCCTACACAATCTGCAATTCATTAAATGTTGGCGTCTCCATGCGAGATGGCGTCTCCATGCCAGATTTGCACATCTTTAAACATGCTTTCCCGGGTTTTCATGCGCCGAATAGAAGCCAGGTAATCATGTAAATTTCTTTCCCTTGCATTTCAGCTTGCATTTCTTCTTTTGCTTCGTTTTATGTATTGCTTCCACTTCTTCTTCCTTGAGCTTTTCCTCCCCTCTGTTTCGTTGTGCATCTTTCTTCAATCACTGTTATTGGTGCTTTCTATTGTCTGCTATTACATCTACAGTAAGTGATGCTCTATTTTCCCTTCCCCTATTCTTGTAATAGTTTTTATATTTTTCCCCCTTGCGATTACTTTTTTTTTCATATTCTTCTTCTACTTCCCATGCTTACTGCTTTTTTTCTACCTATCACTATTATTAATATTCCTTTTGCAATTTTTTTGTTTTATGATTCTCTTTGTTCTATCATTTTCCATTTTCATTGCATTGCTGTCTCTTATTGTTTGAAGTTCGATTTTTTACTTTCCTTTTGCCCGAATCTTTTGTTGCCTCTGTTGTTTTTTATCAGCTTTCCTGCTGACACATTGCTTTTGCTTTTGTTAGAGACTCTTTTCTCCTGTTTTTTCTCCCGCATTTGTATGCTTCATGTGCTTTCTTGGTCATATTTGTGACGCCCCGAAAAAAAAATGAGTTTGAGAACCCGGAAATTTTCTAATTTTCTAGGGTTTATTTTTTTAAACGCTCGCCTTTTCTACATTTTCTTGATTAGAAAAATTCCCCAGATAAAGTTATGAGCAAAGATAGTTTTAAAATGATTTTTTCTAGTATCGGTTAGTTTTTGAGTAATTAAAAACGTATTTTGAACGTGGGACCCACGAGTGCGAAAAGTTCGAAAAAATTTGACCAATTAGGTTAAGTTCCGATACTGGGGAAACTTAGCGGGTTTAAGAGATTAAGTAGAATGAGATTGAGTTGATGTGAGAGGAAAACAAAAAGATAGAAATTGCATTTATGAAGTGCCAAGGGTCACTATATCATGGTGGACTTTTTGACACTATTCACCTTTTTGACTTTTTTTTTCCATTGAGTTAAATATCTCAAAAAAAATTCAATAAAATTCACTCTTTTCTTCTCCTCCATGGCCGGCTCTCTCTTGAGCAAAGAAGAAAGAAATTCTTCACCATTTTAGCTTCCATT